>NC_134396.1:58285298-58436814 GCF_035582795.1 Mycteria americana
TTCCTCACAAAAATCCACAAGTGCAGGCTTGGAGTGTGTGTGTGTGTGTGTGGTTTCTGCTGCTCCTGATGAGCCAGGGTGCATGTCTATGCATCATGCATGGTTGTCCTCACACGTTTATATTCTGAACTGGAACATCTCTGCCTAACAGAAATGTCCAACATAATGAGAGAAAATATAACCTGCTACGGCATATGGCTATGTCAGTGTTAGAGTAGGTGTTTAAACCAGAGCTTCTTCCCTGTGGTGGAAATCTGGATTTAGACCATGCCTTTCAAACTTTCTTCTCTTTATGACCCCTCACCATCTGTAAGGCATTTGAATAAGACTGAATTGGCCACTGATCCAGACTAAGGGAATCAAGATTAAATTTAAATTGTATTGTCCATGAAAGGTATTGGAATTAAAATAACAGAGGCTGATGTAGAGGATATTCGATTAGAAGGACTCAGCATGTCTTTCCCATTTACCAACTTACTCTTTTCACAATAACCCCCATTTTTCTAAATGTTGGCAAAAATACTTAGCCATTTCTTTCCCCTATTTTATCCTTTCTATACACTACTGAATACAAAATGAGGTGAAAAGGGGAACATTTCCTAATATTCTACTTTTACCTTGTTTGATTTCTCATTGGTGCAGTATTATGTAGTCAAAGAAACATCCTCCAGCAGCCTTTTGAGAAGTGTTCTTTGTTAAAGGAAGTCTTTTATTTCATTCTGCCAAGGAAATGAACCAATTTGATATGATCCTTTTATCCCAGAGAAAGGGCACAACTTCTTTATTTTCAAGGTTGTGCATTTTTTCCAACTGTAAAACATACTCCACTATTGAAGCCATAATTATATGCACTTGTCAATCAATCTTAACCTACTGGAGTATGGTTATGGCATTTTATCTAAAAAGTGGAGGATTAAAGGCTTTGACCAAAATGAAAGGTACACATAGTAGACAGAGTGTTATACACATTATTAGATTGCTAGAGAGGTAGGTGTAGGAGGGAAGGATATACCAATATTTGATTTTTCACAGGCATTAAAGAATTATTTAAGGATATCTGCAAAATATTTAGGATGTGACATTTTTCTTCCTTTTTTGTGCTTCTGACAAACACTTGCAGGATCCCATTTATAAAGTGGTTATATAGTATATACACTACATCATATTAGGAAATTATGTCTAAAATTTTTAAACTAAGAGAAATAGGGAAAATAATCACAAAATCACAGAATCACAGAATTGTACAGGTTGGAACAGACCTTAAGATCATCGAGTCCAACCGTAAACCTAACACTACCAAGACCACCACTAAACCATGTCCCTAAGCACCTCATCCAAACGTCTTTTAAATACCTCCAGGGATGGCGACTCAACCACTTCCCTGGGCAGCCTGTTCCAATGCTTGATAACCCTTTCAGGGAAGTAAAATTTCCTAATATCCAGTCTAAACCTCCCCTGGCGCATCTTGAGGCCATTTCCTCTCGTCCTATCACTTGTTACCTGGGAGAAGAGACCGACCCCCACCTCTCTACAAGCTCCTTTCAGGTAGTTGAAGAGAGCGATGAGGTCTCCCCTCAGCCTCCTTTTCTCCAGGCTAAACAGTCCCAGTTCCCTCAGCTGCTCCTCATAAGACTTCTGCTCCAGACCCTTCACCAGCTTCGTTGCCCTTCTCTGGACACGCTCCAGCACCTCAATGTCTCTCTTGTGGTGAGGGGCCCAACACTGAACACAGTATTTGAGGTGCGGCCTCACCAGTGCTGAGTACAGGGGCACGATCACTTCCCTAGTCCTGCTGGCCACACTATTTTTGATACAAACCAGGGTGCCATTGGCTTTCTTGGCCACCTGGGCACACTGCTGGCTCATATTCAGCTGGCTGTCAATCAACACCCCCAGGTCCTTCTCTGCCAGGCAGCTTTCCAGCCACTCTTCCCCAAGCCTGTAGTGTTGCATGGGGTTGTTGTGACCCAAGTGCAGGACCCGGCACTTGGCCTTGTTGAACCCCATACAATTGGCCCCAGCCCATCGATCCAGCCTGTCCAGGTCCCTCTGTAGAGCTTTCCTACCCTCAAGCAGATCAACACTCCCGCACAACTTGGTGTCATCTGCAAACTTACTGAGGGTGCACTCGATCCCTTCATCCAGATCATTGATAAAGACATTAAACAGAACTGGCCCCAACACAGAGCCCTGGGGAACACCGCTTGTGACCGGCCGCCAACTGGAGTAAACTCCATTCACCACCACTCTTTGGGCCTGGCCATCCAGCCAGTTCTTTACCCAGAGAAGAGTACACCCGTCCAAGCCCTAAGCAGCCAGTTTCTCCAGGAGAATGCTGTGGGAAACAGTGTCAAAGGCTTTACTAAAGTCTAGATAGACAACATCCACAGCCTTTCCCTCATCCACTAAGCAGGTCACCTTGTCGTAGAAGGAGATCAGGTTGGTGAAGCAGGACCTGCCTTTCCTGAACCCATGCTGGCTGGGCTTGATCCCTTGGTTATCCTCTACATGTTGCGTGATATCACTCAGGATCATCTGCTCCATCAGCTTCCCCGGCACCGAGGTCAGGCTGACAGGCCTGTAGTTTCCCGGGTCCTCCTTCCAGCCCTTCATGTAGATGGGTGTCACGCGATGCCTGCACATGACATATATCTTATCCTTATAAGGTAGAAATCTTTCATAATATAGAAAGACTGTGTGTTCATGGTTGTTACTATCAGTTTTGTTAAACCACAGTAGGGGTTTCTGTAAGTACGTGTGCAGCTTTCATAGGACTAGGAAGGACAGAATGTGGTGTGATTAGCATCACTTCTGCATCATGTCCTGCATTGTTAACAGTAGCAGCAGAGAAGGAGGGTCCTGATTAATCCATTAGTTTAAGTAACTCATCCAGGGATAATCAAGAATAGACTCCTAGCTGCCACCTTATATCCCTTTTTCTTTTTTTTTACTCCCTCTCTTATATACACTTTTTAAAAAATCAATCAAGCCCTGAAGTAATTACAGAGATTGTACTGAATTGTGAAAACCTGTATTGTTTGTCATCTCCTTGCTTGGCTGCTGTGGGGACCAGAAGAACCTATAGTCTCTGAGTGTGTATTTGACCATCCTTTACCTTGGTTAGTTAAGGAGAAGCTAAGCTCGCTGGAGGACTGCACACTGGCTGGATTGTTGATGCTCTCTCTCTCTCTCTCTGGGTTTTTCATCTGGGATTTTGGTGTGGCAGAAAGCTGTGTAGTTCTTGCTCTCCTCTTATTATCATCATTGCTGGAACCCAGTATCTGAAGTAACTGAGGAGCAGAAGTCCACAGCCATTGCCTCAGGGCTGACAGGGAGGCTGTGGGAAGATCTGAGTGGAGCAGTAGGATCTGAGGACAGGATGGAGACAGTGGCTTTGGCACCCTGCCCTGAGGTTACCGTCAGCATCCAGCAAACTCCAATATTTGTATGAGCCAATTTACATTGCATGTAAACACATCAAAATTTTGACTGTCTTCAATGGAGAAAATTTTTATTACTCCTGTTTTCTAGATGGGGAAGAGAAAAAAAGTATTACTTGCAGATTTTAATTTCCATTCCAGTGCCAGTAATGCTAGTTCGGAAGCTTGGCCTGCAATCACTCAGAAAACTTGACAGGATGGGATGTTTGAATGGTTAATCACTAGACCTTCCTTTTTTCTGCTGACTCAGGCTTTTCATGTGTTTTGAGAATTATCCCCTGCCTTCCTTTTGGTCCAACCTCTCACTGCCAAAGTGCATAGATTCCTTCCTAAGGCCTGGGTTTCTAAATTTCCCAGTCCAGACAATTCTCAATTTTCCAACAAAAGTTATACTTTTGTTTTCAGGGTCCTTCTCCCCACCCTACATGCATTCTGCAGGAGCAGACAACCTGAATACAACAGGCAAATTCAGAGTGAAGAATAAGACTGCTTTGTTTACCAAAGTTTGTAGCATTTTCCTTAATATACCATGTTACTTGACACTTTTCTTTCCTCTGTGGGTCTCACATATTTTTTCCCAGTAAGAAAACTTGTACAAATGGTGTATTATAAGAGAGACAATTATAAAAGAGACGCAATTTAAGTATTGTCTTTATTCAACTTATAACAACACCTCAATACACTCCATTTTAATCCTAACTGAAACACAATTTTTTTCTCTGTCTACTTTTTGTTACTGTGAGGACAAAAATTATTTGGATAGTTTTTGCTCACTCTCGTGTCTAAAGCATTAGTGACTGGTCGTAGGTCCTTTCCCTGTGTTATATCCCTCACTCCAAAATGGAGAAAGGTTATTCTAAGTGAAAATGTAAAGAAAAAGTTAAAAAGCATAGAACATAGGGTTCCTATACTTCATGTTTTGAACTTACAAGTACCAAATAAGAATGGTAAAAATAGAAACATGAAAATTTAGCTGCATTCATAAAAAGACCTAAGTGGTTTAATGTGGAAAATAATAATAATAACAGAACTGATCTTTAGCTCAAATTTTGGGTGAGGAGTCTGAGGGAATATGTTAATACTCCACTTCAACAAACACATTGAGTGTATCTTTTTCTTTCTTTCTTCTTACCTTTTCTTAAAATTCAGCATTAGAATTTATGGGGGCAATCTCTCCTAGGCAGTGGCATAAAATGAGTCTTCTCATTAAAGTAGTCTCAAAGGTATTTTTATAAAGGTCTTTGGCTTTTAGCTTAGTAAAAAAAATTAACATTTCTTCATATACCTTAATCTTTCTGTTAAAAAACTCAGTCTTTATAACACACATATACACTGCTACCCATACAAAACACATTGTTATATTTGAGTGTAGAGAAATGATAAATTCAAAGTACAAATAGAGTAACTTACTAACTGATCCCCTAGAGACCAAGTCCTGGTCCTGCTGAAATGAATAGTACGATACCCATTAAATGTTCAGTGAAAAATATTCCCTAAATTATGAAACTAGACTTAACTAAACTAACAATAAAAAACCCCAAAGCACAAATTTTTTTTCTGAGCTGCTACGTTCACTGTTTGTGTCTGAGAGGTAAAGTGGCATAGACTTAATTATGCAAGATTTTTTGGCAGAAGGTTGTCAGATCTGTCTTGCTGGTGGGGGTGTTGAAGTGGTGATAGAAGGCAAGCGAGTGGTGTTGGCACCCCATTCTGAAAACTTACCCACTGCTGAGACTTTAGACTAGAATGGGTCCTTGCTCTGAAGGCCTCCCGATGAGTGCAAGAGCATGACTTTTCCTTCCAGATCTCTCTCGTGGAGAAGGCACAGCAGAAACTTGAACTAGAGTTTCTCATATTCCAAGCAGACAAACTTTTAAAGTTACTTTCATACCTCCTTGGCTTGAGAGCCTCAGGACAGTTCAATGCAGTCTTATTTTTCAGTGAAAACATTTCAAAGGGCTTGGGTTTGTTTCAAAGAACAAATGAAATGTGATGAAAAGTCTAAAAATGCTACAGAATGAAGTCAGGTTCCTCTCAGCATTACCTGCAATGATATTTTGGGTACTTTCAGAGATGTAAGTTAAGAAGTAAGAAGATTTCAAATTAGGAAAATAATAAAATATGGTTAATCCCTTACCAAATGCCTCTATGGCTTAGTTACACTTGACGTTGGTGGGTAGGATAGGGCTAATCTTTGGTTTCATTCTAGTTCAGCTGTTCAGCCTCAAGACTACTAGCATTCAAGCAGGCATTCAGGACCAAACTTTCTGACGCTCTTAAACTGTGATGATGCCCTCTAACAACAGAAGGGCAAAACTTGGCTTGTCTTTAAACCTCTCTTTCTCGCAGAAAATCATCCTAAAAAGATGTATGTTCAATGAAACAGTATTTCAAGCATATTTACAGCACCTTGCTGGTGTTCACTGGATTCAGCAGAATAGGATTTCTTTTCTATCTCCTTTGCTTTATGGAAAGCCTTGGTTGATCCTTTAGCACAGCATGGTTTGCCGCTTTTCAGCTCTGAGGCAACAATAACCTCTCATCATGATTACAGAGCTTCCTGCAGACAGATGGGCCTAATCCCAGCGCTCCATCAATTTAGTAATCTATTCCAATCAGGACTTGATGGATTTGATAGGCCATCTGTAGCCAAGTGAGACAGATTCAAGACAGGTCAAAAGCTGGGAGGTTTTCAGAAAAGCTTTCTGCTGTTACATAGAGAGAATGACGCTAACAAGAAAGAAAAAATAAAAAAAGGGGAAAAAAAGCCAACAAGGAAATTCCTTCCCTGCCCTCAGTACTTCAGAAAATAGTTCTCTTGTACCTGTAATGGTAATGATTGTGACTGGGAAGACTGAGTAAAACCCTTCATATGGGACGTCAAGAGCTGAAAGGGACAGACAAAGCTATATGCAAAAGGTGTCAAATTCAGGTGAGTATGCTTGGTTGACAAAATGTGGAGGGGAAGAACAAAAAATCTGAGGAGATGTTTCATTTCAAAGTACCACCAATAAAATTACTTGCTCTTCAGACCAAACAGGACATTTTTTCAAGCACAGAACATTTCATTTTGTTGAGGTAGAGATGGAAAAACAGTTTTGAGTTGCCTGGAGATGACTCTTGCATTCTCCTTTTTTGCATTTTAAGCAAAATAATCCTTAATAGATTGTTACACACACATCACCATTAACAACAGCCAACTGCATGCATACATATTCATGTACATTTAGTTTCTAGCATCTGCCCCTTAACTCTGGCCTTGGCTTTGAAAAAGGTTATATTTCAATGCAGTATCCTGCCCACGCAGTTTTGTTGACTTCATTTGGAGTTTGACGTCAACAGGTCTGTTTGCAAGACCACACCTAACTGTGTTGCAGTCACCATCAGCAAAGAGTGAGTGTAGTACCTTTATGTGTAATGAATGGTGAATTAAAGAGGCTTTTAAAAAAGCACAGACCATAACTATTCGTTTGGTGTATATTAGAAGTAGCAGGAGCAACAGCAAAGCCTCTCTTTTTTTTTTTAATTTAACTGGAAAAGGTGTCTGGTGCAAAAAGCAAAACCACACATTTTTATGTTTTAAGAGGAATAAAGTTGTTCAATATTTAAATCCTCTTTCCAAATTTTTTTAGTGTTTTTTTAGCTCACTGTGCTCCACCTGATTTAACTGTGTGCAAAAATGTTTAGAAATATTCTAAATACTTACAGTGAAATAAGTTAATAAAACCATCATATCTGTTTTTAATGCAAGGGGAAAGTTGTGTGAATGAAAATGATGTTGTGATATTAATTTAAAGGTGTTACATTTTTTGTACACTCTTTGGATACTCCTTATCTTTCAACAGTTCTCCTTAACTACAAGAATTAAATGAAATTTCCTTAATCTTTCCAGCCTCCTTTGCCATAGGGCTAAACTGTTAATCTGAAAGTTTTATCTAGGATTTCAAGGAGAGGGTTTATGAATGATTTTAAGATAATATTTAAAACTGGACGTAGAAACTTAATGTTTCCTATTCTCCTTCTGATGTTGTAAATCAAGGAAAATCTTTCTGCAATCTGCTTAGTGTGTAAAATTTTTTGAAATGAGCAAAGGAGTGAACTGTTGTTTCTCCTAAACTTTCAGGAATATAATGAATATGATCAGGGGAGCTTTTAGTAAATACAAGTACTTAAAGCAAACAATGCTAGCAATTTTGAAATGTGATTTGTATTAGCATGGTACTTCTGAGCATTTCCTCTCAAATCCCTTGCAACATAACCACATCAAACTACAATCCTACGTCTTCCTTGGGTCTCTTCTTAGCCTGAAGCTTTTTGAGTACGTTCTCTGGTTTATCTCAGGTTTTGCAGTCTAATCACTGCTGTGTATGGCTGAATTCCCCACTGAGTATTAATAGCATGTTAAAACAGAGTGTGAAAAAAGTCAAAGGAAATGACCGTCTTTAATAAATATAAAAGATGCTTTCTCCTTCTCTAATTTTAAATTCAAGGATGCCTCCACATGAATAGATTCAAAGACAGAGAAACACACAATAACAGGTCTGGTTATACGGTTTGTTAAACACAAAATAGAGCTGTGCAGCACAACCTCTGTTTCTGTCATGACTGAAAAAGTAATAGCATGTTTAGAAAAGAACGTGCTTTAATGAAGATACATCTGATGCAGGGAAGTAAAAGAAAGAAATTCTTCTATCTAGGCTGTCATAGCGGACTGCATGAACACATCCATGCTCCTTTTATGCAGGCTGCAGGGGAAAAAATAGTCAAGATCTAATTAGTTTTACAAGCTTACTGCAAGTGGAAATTTCTCCTCTGTTAGACCCTGACCATTATGTTCACTGACCTTCACTCCACAAAGATCTTCCCCCCAAGAAAATATTCTGTGGGAATTCTGGTTTGTGTTTCTTTATTCAGAGTGAGATTTGAGATAACTTGCACTCAGCTTGGATCCAGCTTCCTGGGGAACAGGAGAAGCTTTTTGAGAATGTAAGAGAGGAAGGGAAAAGAGGAGAATCTGATTAAAATCACAGACATACGCAACACACCAGTCGTTCCTAATTCTTGTGATAGTGTAAGGTAACTCTAAAATATGTACCAGGGTCTCAGTCATGCACTATCCAATTTTCCATTGTATTTCAGTAGAATCCAGAGCAGCAGAAATATTAACATACATTTTAATTGTGTATTGCTTATAGTGTAAAAATACACATCATTATCTACAAATTAGTTTGTGCTCAGTACATTCTTTGTGACTTTTTAAACTATTTGGATAGTGGAGACACTGTAGTCTGGGAAATGTCGAGAGCAAGAAGGTCTTCATAAGACCAGTGTGATAAGAACGGACAGCTGATAGCAATGGTGTATCAGAAACTTCAAAGGTTTATGCCTTAGCAAAGATGTTTCCTACTGTCTTTTCTCACTTGCCAACACTTCCTTCTGTACCCCCAGGCAGAGTAACTGATCTGAGCTTAAATACGTTGGTGAGTTGGGCAGATAGTTTGAAGAGTAGTTTGAAATCAAAGGAATACAGGTGGTTTGCATGAGAGGAGTTATTCTGTCTTCCTGTCCATTATAAAGGGCCAATACAGGAGGGAGGCTGTTTAAGTTGTCAAATAAAAGTGGAGGGCAAGGAAAAAACATGTGTTTATTGAATTGTCAGCTGTGTGTAAAGTTTTCCATTGATGCTAATGAAACACCTTTACTCCCTGGGTACAACTATTGTCAGTTGTTTGAAAACATGCATATGAATATGAGCACATTTTGTATTTTTTACTTGTTGGACAGTTATTTTAAACTCTATTTTAAATATCCTAAATTTGACTTAAGATAATTTTCATGTTTCATAATCTTCATAGATCTGTGGAACTTTTTAAAGCTTTGTAAAAAAAAGGGGAAAAAAACAAGAAGTATCATTTTTGACATTTAAGTGTGAAATATGCCATTTGAGTCAAAACTACATATACTGTGTGTCACAAATATTGAATTGCTTTTTGTCCTCTTATTTGCACTCCACTTCGACTGTCTAGGCTAACGGAAAAGCAATTCTTTCCTTTCCTTCTGGTGCTGCAATGAGTTGACAACTCGAATGCAATGCCTGGTGAGAAGGAACAAAGTGAAGGTGAATTAAGGTCATCATATATGCCTGACAAATGAGGATGGAAGAAAACTAGGAGAAGGTGGGTTAAGGAAAGTAAGTATTTTCCTTCTCTTTGAGAACTATTCTTCTGCTGTAGATGGTGACTCATAGGTTTGCGGCCTGAGAGAAAGTGCTAAGAAGTTCATTGTTTGGATGAACTGGGTTTTAAGGTCCTTCCAGCCTGAAAAGCAGTGCTCAGTGCTGATACAGCCTTCACCAAGGAAGCGTCTGATGTGTAAAAACCCAAAGGTGTTCTTAAAGTCAAAATACAGGAGACGTTGGGGTGGGGAGAGGAGAAAGGAAAATGTGGCATAGTTTGGAAAAGCAAAGGTATTCCCTCTCTTCTCTCTTTCTCCTTCCCCACTATCAAGCTGAAAATATCTGTCTTTCTTTGCCTGAGCTTTGCATGTGGCTACTAGATCCTAGTGTCTTTTCCTATAAACATGGACACCCTTCACTCAGTAAACATCCTGTTCAATGCCGTCATAAGATATTAGAGTAAAAACCAAGCTTATTTACTAAGAAACATTTTTTATTTGTTTAGAAAGTTTAATTGCCAAAAGGGTTGCTAAGGAATAGAGAGGCTGCTTTTCAAAGAAAATCTTTATTAAAGAAACAGTCACTGATTTGAGATTAAGTATGTAACTAAGGTTTCTGAAGACTGCATGAACATTTGTGAAATGTCATGCTAGAAGAATGCTTAAACAATTTGTATTTAAAAGCCTGGACAGTTACCTTTAATCTAATAGAAAGTCTATTCTGCTTAAAAATAAATGCTTGTTAAGAGAGCTGTGATCTCAAGGGCAGTCAGAAGCAGGCATTAGCATTTTCTTCCTCCTGTGGTGCTAAAACTGAACACCTGCCTTCAGTGAAGAAGAGGGAAGCTATTGGATTCATGAGGTAAAAGAGTGGTCTCAGTGTGCAAAGGTATTAGAGCCACTATTTCACTTCCTTAAGGTACAATTTATGACAGAATGAGACAATGAAAAATATGCTCATCGATAAAATTAAATAAGTGTAATTAAATTGGGTAATGGGGCATATATAATATGCACTTTTCAAAAAAATATTGATGATTTATGCTTAAAATTGTGCTTCTACAAGGTATTTTGATCATGGGAACACAAATGAATGGATCTACATTCCATTTCCAACTGGCATCCACAGTTAGACATCACCATGGGGAAAACTGACATGAATAGTTGACTACCTCTGAGCATTTGAAAAGATTTGTAGGGATTTCTTACATTAGAATCATAGATTTTGATCTGAAGGTTGGCCCACATTTTTGTAAGTCAGTCACTTCTTTGGATTACTTAATACAGGTACAGATTGTGTACGGCAATTGTGAAAAATCTAATCCCATCTGTACATGATCAGGGAATCTCTGTAGCCCTGTGACAGTGAACAGACATTTTGATGCTGGAGTCTAAAATGATGTGTAACTCCAAAATAATATAGAGAAGAATGTAGCTTCACATCTAGCTTTGTGTTGTTTAACAGGTTTTTCTAAAATAAGCTAGTTAAAGCAATTACATTTTTATCCTAATTATGTTTCTTTTAAAAACAGAAATCTCATTTTCTATACAAAGGTTAATGGAGGATTTATGCATGTAATAATGTCAGGATGATTTCTTAGGTATCAGTGACCTATGAAATGATCTTGGCAAGCAGAAGTATTCATTAGCTATAGTCATTAAACTTAGAGTAAATCTTTGAGATGCATGTAAAAACATATATATAAAACATACTTTAAAAAAATAATTATTATATTTTAGACACACCAATAAAGCCTGGGAGGCCTTTCAGGTTGATGGAGATATGTCATTAAAGTTGCCAGTAGGCAAAAAGAGTGTCTTTATGAAGATGGTTTTCTGAGTAATTAATTTAGGCTGAAGACCCTTCCTTAAACAGCATTCTGTTCTCTATGTATGACATTCATTACAGACACTTTTTGGTAACGAAGAATAAATCTGTCTTTGTGATTTCTTGCTGTGGGCCTCAGTTATTTAGTTTCTCTACATATAAAAAAATGGCTAAAGATATAAAATGGCTAAGGACTACTCTTAATGATGTTGTACATTTCCAATTTTCCTGCTTGATTTTCCTGTAGTTTTTTAAAAATTGTGTTTACGGCTTTGTCTGCATAGAGAAACTATTTTGGTTTTGTCATAGTGGAGTACATAAATCAGAGCAACATAAGTATGCCTGTGCATAATTCCCAACTAATTACCTTCATGTGGAAAAAAACCCTCTACAGCTTGTTTTGTATAATTGGGTAGGTGGCTGGACAAATGTGGGTTTTTTTGAAAGCTGTTAGACGTAAGCACAAATGTGCATGAATATATTTCAGGACAAAATCCAGAATAGGTTTTCTGAACACAGATTCTGTTTTCCCTCAGTCATTATTCATATAAAGATCCCCATATTTTCTTTAACTATGTGTGCCTAGGTATTCTGAGAGTGCTGAACAACATTACTTATGCTTAAGCATTGCGTGTAGGAGTCATCTCCTGTATGCAGCATGCATTGTAAGGGCACGTCTACACTCTGGATGTGTGTGAGACAGTTTCACACCAAAAGGTCATATGGAATCACTAGCACAGGGATTAGGGCATACACTAGCACTAGGCTTAGGGCATGGCAACTTTGACAGAGCTCTGACGGGTGATGGCTGCATGATAAAGCTTTTGCAGAGTTCTGGCCTTACCAGTATCAAAATATAAGCGATGGCATTTCTGTTTGAGTAGTTTTACTCAAATTCTAATAAGGATTTGGGGGTCTAAATATATTTTTGTTTGACAGCATACTTAGACTGTTTTCTGCAAAATCTTAGGCCAGCTAGCAGCCTGATTTTTTGATTTAAGTTTTACTCATTAAAGAAGCCTGTTTTGGTTATTTTAATAATAATTTTGAAACATGTAAGTGATAGATTCCTACTCAAGCCCCTCGTACTTCCAGTGCAAAACAAGGCAGGAATTCTATCAGATGTGATCCCTCTGGTGTTGGGGGGAGGGGAGAGAGGGTTACAGATGAGTAATTCCCTGTTCTTGTTTTGTATCTTAACTTTTCATAAGGTTCTCATTACTGACAAACATTAGCAGTGAGCAAGCACTCTAATCACATTTAACATCTGCTGTACATTTAGTTGCTTATAGAATTTAGCAGCTCTAGAGGAATAGAGGACTTTAGATTTTTTTCCTCATACACTCATTATTGACATTTGGCTTGAGCTACATTATAAAATTGGTGTTGAGTATGGGTCTGTTGGTCTTAGCTCAGTCTCTCATGAATTGTAAGCATGACTTGAATAATAAGAGGGTAGTAAAGTATAAGCCGTGTGTTCAGAAATGAATTGCATAACAGCCATCTGAAACAGCAACACTTCCATGCAGGCAGCACAGACAGAGCAAAGTACATAGTAGGCTACTACACTTATTGTAATTGCTAAATGGTTGTAATTAATTTAGAAGAATGTTGACCCTACTGGATGATTCAGTATAACATGGCAGTGGCTGTTATACATGAATTAACTTGTGTATCTGATGCATTACTATATAATTGTCCTTTTTTCTTGTAATAAAATCAGGAGATGTGACTATTTCTGAAGATGTTTTAGCAGAGGCACTGCTGAAAAACCCTGTCTGTGTAAAAAACATTATTTGCCTTTAGAAAGGTAATTTCTCTATATAAAATATACATTATATGTGGGATTCTACAGCTGTACAAAAAGAATAAAAACGGTGACATAACGTTCTTTTATAAGTTTCCATTCTAGCTACTTCTGTGTGTGATCTCTAGGTTATATGTAAGCAATAACTACATCATTAAAGGTTCTTTGAGATTTGCAACTAAAAGAGAAATAAAACGTAACCTTCACATGCAAACACTGAATTTCTTCTGACACAATACAGTAAATTTCAACAGAGTCTCTGATTGTGCTTGGATACGTACATACACGATGATATTGGTATGTGTGGCAAGCTACACTTTGCTTTCTTGCTCAGTGTCTCAGTTACATGTACCTTGTTTAATTAGGTATGGCTAATGATTATCTGTGCTAGTCTATGCCTTGAATTTAAATTGAGCAACAAGACCGGTCATTTCCTAATGATTCCATTAATGCTATTTTAAATTCAAGAGATTATTTTATTCAGGTATGAAAATGCTTGGAGAAGTATTATGATTCAAATCTACTACTATCCTATAAAAAAAGCTGAAAAAGCATATGTATGCTTTTTCAAGTATATGTATTAAAGGTGACAGAGATAGATGAGATTAGCTTAGCTTTTTGCTTGACAGCATTTTCCCACAACATATGTTCAGTGCGATCAGGGCTATTGCAGAGAGCACTGACTAATCAGGGAGACAGATTCACAAACAGTGACTGCAACACATGGTGGCCTCTCAGTGTTAAAAAGGACCATCACAGTCATTTGTAAACATGGTCAGATAATGTGAGTATTTATCATTTTGATTGTTTCAGCCACAGTCATCAAACCCAGAGATCTTTTGCTCACTACTTCAATGGTTTCAAAAAGAAAAGGTCTTGTAAGTTAGCAGTGTCCACTGCTGCACTTAAGAAGTGAGGGAAAATTCTGACAGGTTTTTAATGGGCCTGATGTTAAGTGTATTAAAAGCATTATGTTTAAGAATAATCAATAACTGTGGTTTTAATGACAAGCTGATGTTAATTATGGCTGGCTATTTTAAGCCATGTTAACATCAAACCTCTTATTTATCAAATGCTGCATCTCTGTGAAGAAGTCAAGTAAATCTGATTGCAGGGAGAAGCAGCTGAAGTTCTACGTGACTGATGTAGCCAGTCATAAGTGCTCTGCTGACCTAATTTTACAGCTGCTCAGAGAAGACATTTGTAAATGGGATTATGATTGGATCTACAGCAGTCACATGCAGTGAATACAATATCTTTTATTATGAGAGATTTCTGTGATATGTGCACAAGCTGTTAGAATCAGTCATAATGCTATTTAGCAGAGGAGCCAAAAGCTTATAGCTGTCAGGGCAGAGACTGATAATTTAAGTTACAGACATCAGTGTACTTTATTAATCTTGCAGTCATGTCTTTCCAGAAAGTCAAGCTAAGGGTAGCAAGTCCTATCAGATTTGCAGGACAAAACTGTGAAGTTATTTTGTATTTTTGATACTGATGGATTCCATGAAAAAAGTCCACCATTCTTTTCTCCACCTTAGTTTTTCATTAACTTTCTTTAAGGATTCCATAACAGGTCAGTTTGTTGCTTACCTCCCAAACACAAATTGCCATGGGAGTTATTTTTCTAGTTTCAGATTCCCTGATGTGTGCTGTACAGGTGGAAAAATAAAAACATCATCAGCCATTTAGGCAAATATCTTTGCCAATGAACATTTTTTTCTAGTGCCAGTTTACTGGTGTATCATACATATCAGGTTTAAAAGTCTTAAGTGTCTAAAAGGATTCCAGCTGTCTCCTGTCCAGAGACATGAGTCTAGTCTTGCCTGTACTGGAGTCAGAAGCAATTTCCTAATGATCTCAGTGGAGGTATACTATGTCCCAGTTCAGCCCAGGAGATCTTTCTCTCACAGGATTTTCTTGATACTCATCTTAAATTTCATCCATAATTTAGCCTGCTAGTTCTTTTTTTTTCATTCCTGTCAGTGTTTAAGAGGCATTTGGACAATGCCCTTAATAACATGCTTTAATTTGGTCAGCCCTGAATTGATCAGGCAGTTGGACTAAATGATCATTGTAGATCCCTTCCAACTGAAATAGTCTAGTCTGTTCTGTTCTGTCCTGTTCTATTCTATTCTATTCTATTCTATTCTATTCTATTCTATTCCATTCTTCATACTCTTTTTATTATGTTTTACTTTTGTTTTGATATTCAACTATCTAACAGGTAGTGATTGTGTCATCACATATACCCTAGACTGCAACACAGAAAAGCTTTGCTTTACTTTGTGATAAAATTTGCATGTGCATATTTTAAAACACTATTTACATTTGTAGTGTCTGAAGGTCAATGATCTTTCATAAACCTGGATCTAGAGGGTTTTCTGAAAATTATTTTCACAGTTCATAAAAAAGAATTCACAAAAATCTTTCTAAAGAAAAATTAGTACAGAGTGATACTTCAGGCAGTTTTTATTATTAATTTAATCTAAGGAAAAGGTTTCCTTATGGCCAGTCCCAGCCTCTCGTGTCCTTGACCCTCCCGCTGTGCCCCGCTGAGAAGACCCCGGCTCTGGCAGCCTAACAGCCCCTTGTAGGCTAGGGGGGGTGCTGTTAGGTGCCCCCAGAGCTACCCCTGTCCAGTCTGAACCAGCCCTGGTCCTCCAGCCTCTCCTCACAGGGTGGATGCTCCAGCCCTGACCACCTCATTGGCCCTTTGCTGAGCTCACGCTGGTTTAATGATATTTGTTCTGTACTGAGGAGTCCAAAACTGGACACAGAGTCTAGATGACTTCATTGAACATTTTAGAACGAGTCCCAGAACTTTGTTAGCCACAAGATAATCCTAAATATTACAGAAGGATCTACCCTATCACATTCACTATCGGACAGGTGTTTTGAATGTAACCTGCATTACTAAGTGATAACTTATTGTCTGTATTCTTGGGTCAAAATGGAGTCTGGGTCAAAGTGGAGCATTTTGCCATAGCAATGCAATTTGATGCTGGAGTCCACGTGAGATGGATCCCTGACACCCAGAGACAAGTTGGAAAATTGCTCTGAAGGAAAGACTGCACACACTTCTCCAGATTTCCAAAATCAGGAAGAAATTCTAATCTGAGCTCATTTGCCTTCGGATGTGACATTTCTGTGTGATTCTAATGGGAAGTGTGAATGAGAGGTGAAAGGAAGATGTCTTACACCCAAAGAGTCTAACTTGTACTGCTCAGCTGAATTGTTCTACTGCACTAGTGAAAAATGAAGTGAACTGTGTTGTATGTTCTGACCTTAAACTTGCTTTTTTAAACTCCTTTGGCCTATGAAAGACAAGCGTATACTCAAGATACCAGGTGTGCTTGGTAAATGACCTCAGGTGATGGCATTGGGAACTGCAAATGTTATATTTACAATGTATGAATTTTGCATTTCTTAAATCTTTAAAAGATTTCTTAAATCTTTAAAAGATTACAGAAATCTTTCTGTACACTTTAAACAAATCTTTGTGTGTGGAGTGATTAAAAACATGGCAAAGGTTCCAAAATATCCTGTGTTTTCCCAGCTGTAGCTGATCTCTCTATGTTTTAATGCAAGTTTCTGTATGTATTTAATAAGAAAGTACATTTAATATCATTACTTATCCTCGTGCTAGTCTTTGCCAAACAGGTCTTATTTGTTCTGTTCAACTTGAGGCATTTGTGTGTGTGTGCATGCATGTAGTGCAGAGGATTTATAACAGCTGATTTTACAACTGAACATATGCAGATCTTACCAGTCACATAAAGCATGTTGTACCAGAAGTACTTTTGCATGTAGTTTCAAAGGTGAAATTGACTCTGCTGGATGCACTGGGAAGTGAATGTTTAAGGCACAAAAAATTGGGAAAAATATTTACCTGAGCAGCAGGGACCCTTTCTCCTAAAGAGAAAGGGTGTTTGCATTTTCTTTCTCTTACAGATAAAATTCCATTAAGGCCTGAGAAGTGATTTTTTCCCTAATTCTGATTTTTGAACCTGTCTCTGTGCTCCGATAGAGTTGCTTTATTTTAGAATGACCCTTTCTTTCTCTGAATTGATTCAGATTCACACTGTTAAAATGTTTTCTCTTCCATATGTTTGTTTTCTTAGCCCCTGTTCCAAGTTACAGTAGTCTGGTCTGCTTCATTATATTGTTGCCTTCCTGAGAGTTATATATGGAAAAGCAGCATGATGGTAAAAATTGCAAAGGTTTTAGAAAACACTTCTTATTCTGTGGAAGAATGCATGTGCCCATGTGAGAGTTTATTCATGCCTAAAATCTGGGAAGTGAAAAATTTTAAGTAAAATGTGGCCACCAGCCATATTGTGCTTTTAAAGTAATGAAAGTGACTGAGATTTTGTACATACACAAGAGTGTAACATTCATTTCCTTCTGTAAATGTAAAAGGAGATACTTCTTATTTGAGGTAGAGGAGAGTCTCCTTAAAGCCTTCACTTTAATATGATTTCAGTGGTATTTTAATAGATGTGATATACTGTCTATAGGGTAGGAGCAATTCTATAGGGTAGGAGCAATCCTATATGATTTTGCAATAACTTGCAAAATCATTAATAATATTGCTTGGTGAAATTTTCTAAGTAAACATTTTCCTGCATGCAAACAGTTGGAAAAAAGACTAATGTCTTCAATCAGTTTAGGTTTACTTGAAGTGTAACTGGAATGCCCTGTAGGGCTCATTGATGTCATTCAGCTTTGGGTCTATTCCAGCATCAGCATCTGCACACTTACACTTGGTGCTGTTCGCTGTAAACACTACAATGATTGCTTCTAGAAAAGGTATGGTTTTATTATTAAATGACATAGAATTAGGTAGAATTTGAATTTCCTGTCATGTCAGTCTTGAAAAACATGTAGAAAGGTTTTGAAGTTTCATGTAACACTTCCACAGAGTGTAAAGTTTCCTCATTTTCTCCTCCAGTACTACTGAGTCAAATAACAGATACAATATGTTGATTTAGTCCTGGGTTTGGTCTGGCACCTGGTTCCTTCCTACTGCTATTATAAAGAAAAACCTTTCATGGCTTCACTGGGAGTTTTGCTTACATATGGAATGTGGGATAGCCCTGTCCTGTCACTAGAAATATTAGTACACCAATAGAGATGTAAACCCCATGGTTATGTTAATTTGAAACACCAACTGAAACCATTTGGATAGAAATCTAGCCAAATCCTGCTTATATTTAATGATATCATACAAAAAATGAGTAGAGACTAGTTCATTGCTTAGTAAATGGAGAAAATGTGTCACTGTTGAAAAAGACTTTTATTCTTATTTACAGACTTCAAAGTTATAATAAATAACTTGAGATACACCACAAAATTTCTTAATAGCAGAAATTATAATGTGTACATACTTTCAACAAGTAAAGAAGCCTAGTTCATGCCATTTTCACCCTCTTACTTTTCTCTCTTTTTTTTTTTGAAGATGTATTATTATAAAACCCACTTTTTCCAGATTCCTAGAGCTGTCATTATCAAGGCACAGTCACTGTGGGGGAGGATGTCATGAATTTTGTGCTAGTTATGAGGGATGTGAAGTAACCCAATTGATTTTTGCCAGTCCCTTTAAAAGACTTTCCATTGCATCCTGGTTTAAAAGCTTTTGCTTCATTTCAGACAACAAAATACAGTCTTCACTCTTGAGACAACGGAGCTCTGGCCAAGGACTTTGCAAATGCCAGCCTAAAAAATACCTCTGTTCAGTTCCTTCATGGGGAGATTACTACCACCATTCAGTGATCCTGTGCTTGGGGGGGTCTCCACAGAAAACTCTGTAGACATGTCCCAAATAGGTAATTCTTTTTTAGTTACTATTCTAGATTTTCAGAGGTTATATCTGAATAAATTTCCATATCGTCATAGTATATTTAATACAGTGATTTTAACCCAATTTATGTTTAACATATGGAATTTAGTAGAAATTTTAGAAAACCACTCTTTCCTCCCTTTCTTGGGCAAAACTTATTTTATAGCATCTTTCCAACTGTTGTTTAGGATTTTAAGTGAGGCTAATTTTTCAAAGAGCTTTGCTTTCATGTACTACTTTTTGAATTGCAAATAAAAAAGTTCATTAAAATGGAAAAATTGAAAAGTACACGGTTTCTGGGAGGTTTTCATTTTTTAAACTGTTTTGTCATCACATAATAGCAAAATGGGAGTTGCCACAGGATATCCCACCAAATTAAGGGTACCATTAAATTTCAAGATTTTGTTAGTTATAATCTCATTTATTAAAGTGAACTATTGAGGCAAAAGTGAAAATGAGAGCAACATTTGTAAGTGACATCAACTTCATATTCTGGCAACGTTACGTATCTCATTAATTATACTGCAGTATTCACAGCACTGACTCACTAACTGTAAATATGCCTATTAAAGCTGACCTTAGTTTGTGTTACTATCCAGAGAAAGCTTTATCTTAAAGGAATATCAAAATATTGATTTGAAACTCTAAGTTTAATTGGCTATTTCACAGTTATATTATCTAACAAGAAAGGAATGGCTTGCATCACCCTTTGTCGTATCTGGACGCTTATTCTTGTAAGAATAAAGAAGGCAAACCTGCAGATCAATTACCTTTTGGCTAAGACCAGACCATTATTGAGCAATTACCTATTTTATCAATGATTTATTTTACCCTTGGTAACAGTGCAAAGCAAATTCTTATGCCATACACATATGATCACAATTGATAAGGGATTTATGATGCTAATCATAAATCCATTTTTGTACTTGCCCTGCTGGGATGATACCATGCAGTGTAAAGCATCATGTGTAATATATATCATGTATGTGAAGGATAATGGTCTGGTACAGTGTTTTATTGTTCTCTTCAGTAGGTTAAAAATTATGAACTGATTTTCTAGCCACTATTGACTGTGGGTTTTGTTTCTTTTATCTCTCTGGATGTGAATGGTGTATTTGCTTTTCTGCTTACAACAGGGAAGTTGCAGAGGGAAAACCTATGACAGCCAAGGAAGTTATATGTTTATACATATATGACTACCTCACTGTGTGTGTCTCAGTCTGTAATGTATTGCACAGGTAATAAATAATTTTCTCAAAATCAAAAAATCAACAAGCAATACTGACTAGCAGTCATCATTTTGGGCCGATAGACAAGGTTTTATTCCTTGTTCTCACCCTGACTAGCCATTTTCTCAATCTTTGCTATTCTTTTCTTACACAGGTTCCTGTCTTACATGTAAGCTCCTCAGGGTATATGTCAGTATGCTTTGGTGTAAGAGAGCAGTCATAATTTCACTTGACATTTATTACAATAAAATAAGTAGCAATGTATTTAGAACAAAAGCACGTGTTAATGTTTCACAGTGATGCCTAATAAAACTGATTAAGTAAGATTCTAATCACACTGTTAACCAGATTCTTTTTCATATAGGTTTTAACAGTTGCAATGCAGAACCGATACCGCTGATTTTATTTAAGTGAGCAGGTATGTTGATTGTTTGAAGGAGAAAGATAAACAGGATTTTGCTCTTGAGAAGAAATACTTGAGCCTCCATTATATTACAATGTAGATGCACTGTCACATAGCTGCATGGTAAGATCAGTGGTTCACCTGTTCTGATGTCTTGTCAAAGGTCAGACAAACCATCAGGTTTCTTCCAGTTACCCAGGAACATGTGTATGCTTAACGCATATTTTATAAATAAAATGCTACTAGTAACTTTAGACTTTCACTTTTTCTGGTTAAGTCATACATCAGTCCCCTCAGCAGGACCTGTAAGCCAAGACAGGTCAAAGTTCAGGTTTCAGGAAAAAGAAAATACTCCAAAGACATGCTTTTAAAATGGCTTTACTGAACAGTTAAGCATGGTGTACAACAAATAAATGAAAAATAGTTCAATATAAATACCACATGAGATAAATATATGATGAATATATTTTTAAAATTCAACAGGAATTTAAAAAATTCTTAATATTGAAATTCTTCCAAAATTTAAGTTGTTAAGGAACACTAATGGTGGTCACGCAACTAAGGCTAAGGGTTGCCCTAGATGTCAGACATTAGGCTGTAAGGAAATGAGTGTTTCATTACACCTGAAAAAGAGATCTTCCACATAAACATGAAGTGGGAGAAAGTTCATTATTTTAATTGTGGTAAATGGAAATGCTGAATTTATTTTCTCATTTGTAGGCAGTCTGACTGTAAACTTCAGATTGTTTTTACATCTTGTGGTTACTTCAGCTAGCACTATTTTGTCCTACAGTTGGGTCCTGATATGCAAGTCAAAACTCTGCCCCTTTGACAAACTGTCTATGGCCAAAGGAAATCACCATTTCCTTTGATTCTTGTTCTCTTGCAATTTCTTTTTGGCCGTTTGAGGCTACTAGTCTTAAAATGGAAAGCCCTTCTTATAAAATTATAAATATATCAAAAGTTTAGTAATAAGTACAGCTTTCCACAAAAAGACCTAGAATAGTGTATTAGTGTCCTTGCTAACGTTTTTCATCCTACCTGCCTTCCAGCAATTGTGTGTATATGTATTTATACACACGTACTTATATATATTTATACATATATGAAATACGTATATATACATATTGTATGTATGCATATATATATATATATCCTATTTTATTCTCAGTAAGCTCTGTTTCTCTAATCCATTGGTACAGATTCATCAGAAGTGACATGAGACAACAGATACTTATCTCTAACTAAACATCCTCCTGTTTCACTCTCTATTTTAGCTTTGCTATCTCTTATTGCTTATTCATTGTATATTCATTGGGGCCTCTGATCACCATCTTCTACTGTTGGTTCCCCCCCAAACCAAAATGTCATGTCTGTAGGTCTTAGTACCACTTTAATGTCAGTAAACTTCTAGAAATACTATCTATCCCTTTGAAACACTTTGAGGGCCAGGCTCAACCTGACAATCTGAGAAGACTGAAGAAGAGATTGCATGGGCACACATGACTTCACTGCTTGCTGAGGCACTGTGCTCGATGGGTGGAGAAATAGTGCTAGGGTGGAGAAATAGTCGGTATCAGCTGTATTCCTCTAGCAAGGCTTCCTTGAGAGAGCAAAAGGTGCTGCCATTTTACGTATTTCAAAAAATTATTTTGGGTGAACATCTAAGCACGTGGCTTGCTCTAGGATTCCCAGAGTCACACAGAACTTCTCTTCTCCTTTGTCTCCAGGCAAACAGAGCACTCTCCAGGGCAGGTGCTGCCAGGTAATTGGGTTCTTCAGGCTTTTTTCAGTCCTCATTTTGAGAGCTTTCTTATTCCCTGGAAGCTGTCCTCTGCACTTGTTTTGGTCCCCTGCCCCTGAATAAATTGCAGCTGAATTCTGACATTGATTTCTACATTCCTGGTCACAGAGAGCTGACATGATTTAGTGTTGTTATTTAGCCAGAAGGCTTTTCCCATGCCTCCACAGCCTCTCTGTACTCATTTATCTGCTTTCTGAATCTCTCTTGTATTTCTGTGCTTTAATTCTCTGATGGTGGCAAACAGTTTAAAATTGGTAAGTGCAAATGTGGTTTGAGGCTACTGTGTTTAGCTAGTTATACTTTGCTTCTGGCACTAGCAGCATGTTGCTTTTCTTGCTCTTAACATCTACATGTTGGAATGGGGAGGCTTACATATGTAAATCTCATATTAGTTTATGGCTCTGGCAAATAACTTATTAATGCAAAATCATTTTGTTGACTCTAACCTCCTCATTAAATTCCATTATTTTTTATGTGCTCATGCAGAGGCATTAATACATAAATTGTGATGGAGAGTTTAGTGTATTAATGGATCCATTGACTACAATGTTTTCTTTGTGCAAAATGTGCCTTCCTCATTCATTTAAATGGTTAATCTGATTATTTTAACCATTTGTATATTTATTAAATAACTGAAGTGCAATCTAGATAATGTTGTTATAGATTTAAATTAATTTTATTATATATATGAAATACATAATTATGACAGTAAAGAGTTATTTGTTGAATTAATTAAGAGAATACTAGGAGCTCAGGGGCATTAGAGGACAGGAAGTAACAGTCAGAAAACGGAGACAGCTAAGCTTAGGCTTATCCTGTTCTTTTGCACAGACAAGCACAGAAAACCAGGTCTATAGTTGCCATCTTTATGGTCGAAAATACCAGGAAGGTGGTGTTCAGTGGGGAATTTCGCTGCTAATTTCTAATACGTTGTTGCTGAACACAGGTAGACTTCAATCTTTCAGACACTTCTAATTTAGGCAAATTTGGCAGATTTTAAAGAAAATGGCTGAGAGAGCATCTTGGGGGAAAAAAAAAAGAAATTGGCTAATTTTGGTTAAGAAAAAGGTGGCTGAAAAACATTCTGTCAAATTATGTGGTCACTATAAGAATTTTGTATTTGAAAATCAGTCACATTCCCCTTAGCCAGGATCTTGGAGATAACTGGAAAAAAAATGGTTGAAAAATTTCCTTCTGGGCAGCCAAAAATCATCCTGGGACTGATAACCGATATGGAAAATTTGAGTGGGACCTTGCAAAGTGCTGAACAGCTGGGAGATGTTGAATGAAGTAAGAGACAGTGTCCCATATACACTACCCCCATGGCAGGATGGCACAGCCCAACTTTTTTTGCAGGACCTCTTAGAAACCTTTTTGATGCTGCATGACATACCCAAAGGCTTATACCCAAAGGCTTAGTTTGCTCAGCATTTTCTGCTGTAGGCCTGACACACACAAGGAGAAAAGAAATGGAAATATACGGAAGGGAGACATAAAGCTGTGAAGAGCTGCAGTCAGTGAATTGTCTCTGGGTTCAGTGAAACTCCGCCTCTATTAGTAGGTTAAATACTCTTCCTCATTACACTTTTAAGGCTAATGGGGGGACAAAATTAAGGAGTGCTGTGGGAAGGCTTTGTGTCAACGGTGCCTATTTACGCATAAGTGAATAGCAACTCTGTCAGAAAACATAGGAGAAAAGTTTTTTCCAAAGCTCTGTAAGATACGATCTTTTCTTTGTCTTTTCTACTGCTACAGTGAATTGTGAAAACATGGAAATACATGAGGTGTAATCCCAGAACGTAGTCTGCTGATGTTGGACAAGTTGGGACATTTGGAGATCCATTTGGGAGATTTCGGATTTGAAGATGTTTTAGTTCCCATACGATATACATCAGCATAGACTGAGTTCCTATTTAGTGATGTCAGACAGTAACTTGTTTATGGCTAAAACAAATGACTAATTTAGAGAAATTGTCTTATTTCTCACCATACATTTCTAGTAGTTATATCAACAGTATTATTGAAAGAATGTGTTTGTTAGGAAGCTTTTTGTAAAACAACATTTTTTTCCTGGCGTTTCCCAGGCAGCTAGGATGTTTGGCAGCTGCTGTGTTTAAAATAAAAATATGTTTATTATTCAGCACGCTGGAATTTGGTATATAAACTGGGAGGAAAAAAGAACCCATAGTTCATGTTTTTTTCAGAACCCTCATCTCATCTTTTTTTTTCAGATGTGATTTGCACTGTTTCTTCCTTAGTAACATGGCATGTCTGGTTCAATACTTGCACCTTTGTAGCATTTGCCCCTGTAGACTTCCCCTCTGACAGATGTTTTACACTTTCTTTCCTCAAATGGAAACTTGTGTTCAGCAATCTTAATTTTTACCCAAATTCAATAACAAAAAGATGAAAACCAGGCTTCTGTGTTTTATCCGCTGTTTATATAGGGTGATTAGAAAGGTGTTTGGTATACAAGGATTTTCTGTACCAGTTTACTGGTCACCTTGGTAAATGCCAACTTAAAATAACTGTGCTTTGTAAAGGACAGGATGAGAGGTAGTTCAGTTATCACACTAGGTATTTCTTAGGTTAAAAATTGACAAATGAACTGAGTTATGATAGCAATTCTGTGAACTTGACCAGTGCATAGCACCAAAGATGGATTCAGTTGAAACCATCAGATTGATTTTGTAAAGGAAAATAGGTTGTCTAGGATTAGAAACCAAGGTTCACAGTCTAGCTTATATGAGAATATAAAACCGGAGGGATACTGACAGGCACATTCTACTTTTGTTGTTCTTGGCTGACTTTTGTGACTATGCCATAAAGATAGGTGGCTGAAAATTTGTGAAGAATGTGACTAATACATCAAACAGCTTTCCTGAGAAGTAGGAGTAGGTTTTAATTTTAAAAGTAGGAGGCTAAAATTTGAAGACAAGTTTTAAAGTGAGACATCATGACAAAGATAACTGGTAATACCTTGGTTTTATTAGACATGTAGACTGTTCTCCACTGTAGAAGCCTTCGCTGGCTAAAGAATAAGATCCACCCACCTACTTGCTGCTGGCTGCTATTCCCTTTCCACAGTATGGGTTTAGGAAGTATGTGACCATCAAATGATATGCACAGTATGAACGGGAATGTGTACTAACTGTTACTTCTTAAAAATATACATTCTGTGTGAGTAAGATTTACATTTAGAGGTGAGGAAAAGCTCGTTACTATTTTTAAGTCGGAACAGAGTTACAATGCATTTTGTCAGTTTCAGTATAAAAGTTTGAATGCTTCTTATTACCTTCATATTTTAAATTATCTTTATTTTAAGATAATTCCAACACTTCTGCCTGTTTCTGATGGGTTGTTGGATTTTGTTGGAGTTACCTTTTAACAATTAAGTACTGTTGATACTGTTGCTGTGGGCTTTAAATATGTGTGAAAGGCTGATTGATTAGTTCATCAACACATTCATGATGCTGACTGAGAATTTTCCACAATGAGTGACAAATTCTTATGAATCATATCCGTCAATGGCATATGAATAAAACCCAGCCGTTTTCAACTTAATTATTCAGCTGACTTATTATTTAAGTAGATAAATTTAATTCCTCTCAAGTGAATTTAAAGAGGAGTCAAAAACCAAAACTCACTCTTTGGAGTTTTAAGGGCAAAATGTGTTTTTCAGAAACTGACAAAAAAATTGTTATGAAATGTTTAGCTACCTACATGTCACATGCTACACTGAATTAATGTGCTGAAGAGAATTTTGGTGCCTCATCCCAGCTTCCCTATTCAGCTTCCTTTTTTGTTTATAGAGTGAAGAAAAGGACAAGACATTTTTAGGCTTGAACAAAATCTTAGTCAGACACAGTCAGCATCACAGGAATTTCAGGTGCTTGTCTTTCTGATGTAAATTCAATGTCCCACAGTAGCTATTAAACTTCTAACTCTTTTCAGAGTTTGCTTCTGCTTGTGACTATCTCAGGGGTCTCAATACATTTGTTTCCATTCAGTACTACCAGTTGGAAAAGATGGATGAGTTTGCTTTTCCCTTATTAGTTGTACAGCTGCATATTTGATATCAGAAATTTGGCTAGCCTCAGAAGATTGCAAGAAATTGCATCTATCTAGTCTAATATATTATAATAAATACAATATTTTTCAAGACATAAGACTATGTGCACAGGTAAGACGGTCTTGCTTCTAGCTGTTGGACTACAAATTGGGTGAGACTTAATATTCTGTGGGCACAGTAACCACCATTTCTTTCTAAAAGTACATCTAAGGTGAGCCAGAATCCTGAAGAGAACCTGCTTCCAACCAGGTTCATTTACAAATTTTCCTTATCTCATTTTGAAAAAGAAAAGACTTTTTTTCAAGTCCAGGCAGAAGAATGATTTGATACTAGAAGCAAAGACGCAGAGGTTACCTAGTCATTCAAAGTCTAGTGGTAGTAGATTGATTTTGCTTCCTTTCCTTCTCCTTTCTGAAATAGAGCATCAGAACAACAGGTTTTCTTCATATTTCCTAATAATCAGTCTTTTTCTTTTCTTGGTTTGACTAAGAGTTGCTCTTTAGAGAGTTAATCCATGCTGGAAAGAACTTGGTTAGTGCCACTAACTCTTGCTTTTCCTGCCTTGGTAAGTGGTCCTCTTTCCACTCAACCTACTGCCTGCAGAGAGCAATCCCCTTTGCTACTGTTTCAGCATCTGGCTTGGTTGCCTCAAAAACATTGTAAGAGCTCTCTATAAACTGAAACTGATCCTAGGATAACGGAGTGATTTTTTTTCATGCATGATTTAGTCCGTGACTGCATTTTATACAGCTTTATGACAGAGCAAAAACATTACTTATTTTGAATGGTATAACACAGAGGCAGAATAACATTGGTGATTTTTTTTTATTTTTGCATAACATTACAATGGGAGCATATTTGGGTCAAAAGTGTTTTGTTTCTGATTGCTTTATAGTTTCTAGAAGTTTCAAGTTAGGGCTGTTTCTACAATGGTCGTCTTATGGCAACACAGAGCAGAGCTTTCTGACACTCTATCATGTCTTCAAGTTCTTTTTTAAGAGTCAGTGATCCTACCCCATTCCAAAAAGAACCTGAGAAGAAGAAGAGTAGCATAGCCAAAGATAACATGTTTAATTAAACTAGCAGATAGCTCTGTGTGGTGACAGATGCACTATAAAAGTTTACACATATGATGAGATGGGCGCCATGACAGTAGCACAAATATCAGTAGATGTGTTGAAGAAAAGCTTTAAAAGGAATTGCCTTTATCAACACCTTAACTATGAATTTTTTTCAATGTACAAACATAGTGTATCTGCACGTCTGCCAACTGGTTTTGGTTGTGTTAGTATGGATTTTTAAAGGAATCTTATGAGAAGGAACGTTATGGGTACAGAGAAGAAGAAATTTCTCTGCAAAATGACAAAGTATTGAGCTGTTCTTTCCCATCTTCTCAATCACACTAAAGTAGGAAAATTCACTGTGTCCTTTCTTAGGATAAATGAGCATTCGTGTTACTTGACCTTTGAGCTCATTGCTCTCAGAACCTTTGTTCTTGACAACATAATTCAGATCACATGCAGTGTCCGGATGTGCCTTGAAAGTACTATTTGACTTGAATAACTATCCAAAATTTCAAGTTAAACAGGACATTTTTATTGGGAGGCAAAAGTGATGAAAGAGTCAGCAATTCTGCAGATGCAGCCAAGTTTATTAAAAAACAAAATAAAAAAAACCCAAAAACAAACAAAGTAAAAAATCCCATTTCTTGAAAAAAGAATAAATCAATAAGGTAAGGTGTTTTGCTCAGCATGTCAGCCCTAACTCCTTTCTCTCCAAAACCATCCACGAAACACAGTTTCCACAATCTGCTTAGTCTTTTGGCCCTGTAGTATACGTGCATAACTCAGTTTCTTCATGATGTTAGATCACTCTTGGAATAGATAACTCTTTCTCCAGCGTCGTATCACAACACTGTTTGAGATTGATGTTTTTCACATTTCAGCAAATTCTATGGTATTTGTACACAGAAACTGAAAAAAAGATTGCAGTCTCACCTTCGTCTTTCATCTTCAACTACCTGTAGTCCAACCTGTAACAGTAATGAAAAATATGCTGGCAAAAGTAACTTATTTCTATGGCAGTATTAATAATTTGTGATCTGAGTGTTTTGTTTAACTAAAATGAAATACTTCCTCTGTTTCAAAGTGAAATGAGGAAAAATTTTAAATTAATTGTACTTTCAGGCTGAAAACAGTGGTTTTCTTTCAAAAAGTAAAATGCAATATTCAAGCTTTTCATCCACTCTGTCATCATCTTTTTTTTGTCAGAGAAGATGAGGATGAAAATTGGCTATACTTTCAAAAGGCCTACACTGTATTTTCAGGAATTTATTAATCTACAAGTTTTCATCTGTTTCTAGCTGTAATCACACACTAGAGGACTAAATTAAAAGCGCACGGGCAACAAAATTTGTGGTGTTGCCTGTCTTACAAGTTGTCAGTTTTCTACCTAAGTCAAGTCCAACTAGAATCATTCTTACAGAAGCAAAGATACGGTTTTGGATAGGAAGTTTTATCCGGGAATCCCACGGAAACTTGTCAATGACTATTTGGCCATTTTTTGTCACGGCTTCTATCTGTGGGAGGATCCAGCTTCTAACTGTCAGACTTTAATTATGTGCACTTTGTGAAGGTAGCAGTGTCTTTCTGTGAATTGACAACTGAGCCATGGGAGAACAATAGCAGTACAGATGTTTTTCCAAACATCCATCATGTTCAATACCTCTTTGTTGCATGTGCTGAAAAATGACATTGTCCTACTTAATTAATATTCTTCTGTTTCTTCACTGATGGATGCAATCTTATACAAATGAAAAGCAAAAAAAAAAACCCCACATGGCAAGTCTGAGCCACCCCAAGCCTTGGATGTAAACCTAAAACAAGGTATATGAAAAAAAGAGTTATGAAAGAGGGCGTAGTTCATACCAATTGTGAACTGACTTGAAAATAGTGGTGAAAAACATTATAAGTGTCATTGTCAGGCCAGCAGAATTTGAAAATGTGGTAACCCAAGTCACATTACGGGGAAAGTATTTTGAGTGTGAGTTTCTTTTTAGAGAAAGAAACTGCAAAAACTGTTAAAAACCACTTTATTATGATTTTACTGCATGACCTTGCATTGTAAATTTGATACTATATGGTGTAGTATACTTAAAGATACTTGTAAGAAAGCTCAAGACATACAATACTGTTATGAAAACAGATGAGAGTTTACAGTATGCTTCCAACCTACTAACATACTATGGGCTTCCCAGGACTGAGTCAAGGGTTTCAGGTCAAAAGAACAAAGATTTACCAGAGTGCTATTGGCAGAAGGAATAATATACACAGTTCTACTTGAACTTCCTAAATTATAATTACTACTCAGGGGAATACAATGCATGCATGAAAAATAGATTTTCAACACATGGAGTTAAAAGTTCCCCTTACCTCTGGATTTAACTGTGACTTATGATTTTAATGCATTTGCCAGAATGGGCAAGAAACAGAAATAGTGTTATCCTTGCCTGGGAAGTTCCTACCTATTTTATGAATATTTTACTTAAGTAAAATGAGTTACTGTTGTTACATTAAAAAAAAAGTATATGGTAACTGATATGACTCCACCACAGATCAATAAAGCAATCCAGTCTGGGTTCTAAGGACACCGTATTCTAAATGGAAACAAAGCATAGACATTAAAAAAAAAGCTAATAGAAAGGAAACTAAGAGTAATTGCCACAGACCTTCCAGAATGATATGGTAATGAAGGAAGTACTTATGTGGTCTTTTTTTTTTTCCCTAATTAATCTGGAGGATTTCATGTGGACTTGATTTTTAGGATCTTTTTGAAGAGAAATAGCTTAACAGTCTTGAACTTGTGGAGACTCTCAGAAAATATGTGGTTTGAATTGGACATGCAGCCTATAAAACCATGAGAATGTTGACAGACTCTTTAAACTGGTTATTCCCAGTTAAGTTGTTACTTTTCCCGATATTTCTTACAGATGTGGGACTAATGTTTATTCTTTTTGATGTTTCAGTGTATGCCAAAGATACTTCTGATATTATTTAACTTCCAGATTTTGTATAGTTTGTGGAGCTGAATGAAACCCAGAATTTCTGAGTTTTTCCTAATGTCTCCTGTTCTTGTACCTCTTTTGTAGACCACTGTGAGACATTAAACCAGAATTTTTCTCATGGAATACTCTAGTTTTTCAGAACTTCATTGTCCTCTTGCAGATCATTAGGAAAATTCCAGGTTGATTGTACTAACTGCAACAGACTTAAGGTCCTAATGGAGTTACAAAGTCATAGAGTGTTACAAAAGAAGTATCTTTGGAAACTTGACATATAGGATAGAGGTTGTGTTAGTGCTAGACAGCCTTGCAGCTAATCTCACTAGCTACGTTCTTTCCATTTTTTCTGTGTTTGAAGCCCCTGGGTACAGTAAGATTGTTCCACAGAAGAAAAGGTGAAGGAAAACAGAGTGCTCAACTTCTGTCCACATATTTGCTTTCTACTTGTTGTGGTTTGAGGGTATAAATCTACACTCATTTCAGATCTGTATTTCTTCTGTTATTTTATGGTTAAATCTGAAAGGCAAACAGGGAATTTGAAGTAAATTGAAAATGAAATAGTTTTCAAATAGTTACTGCATACCATTTTGCTGATCTTAATGGCATGCATATTGTATCCATTGAAAAGATTTAAAATGTCTTAGTAATTTTTCTAGATGCCTTAGATTTCATAGAATATGTCTGTTTTTTTTTTTAAAAAAAACCTAAGAGTAAATAGAGAAATGCCTCTTTTAATTCAGAAGGTTTCTCATTTAAGCTTCTGTGTCACAGACACATTATGAACAATATTGATTTTCTTGACCTCAGCTGAGCAACATGAAGACTTAGCCTAGATTCCTTCCTACCTTAAACTTATCATAAATCTCATATGTGCCAATATTCTATATTGGAATGTTTTGTGCACATTAGCAACATTGTAAAATCATATTGTATTAAGTGACAGACCACTAAATTTATTGCACAACAGGTTCATCTTAGCACTTCATGCATTATGAATAATAAAGCAGTTATTGATTCTAATGACAGATTATTATAACATTAATTTTTTTAGTTGTGGAGGGCATTTTCCCAACTGATACTGTACAGATATTTGCCAAAAGAGCACAGCCACAGGAAGCTTTCCTTATTCTATAACGAGGTTGTTCTTCATAATTACATTGTGTCAGCACACCCATATAGGTCAACTTGAGTTCAGAAAGACAGGAGTATATTTTGTTTTCAGTGCATGCATGTGTTTAAATGCTTCCCTCCCTTTAAAAATAACTGTAGTTACATGTATACTCTAATAATTCCTATTCTAAGAGTTATTTCATCCTTATAATTTAGAAAACAAAAGCTGTCACAGAAAGCAATGAGTACAATGTTAAGCAAACTACATTGTTTCAGTGACAGCATTTAATCTTAAAAATGAATGGGAGATATGGTTTGCCATAATACTTTGGTATTCATATGTACTTCCTCTGTTATGAGACATTAATATTATTAGTAATTTTTTGCTGAAGTTGTACAAAATTGTTCTTAATGAGCTGAAATATTTTTGAAAGGCTCAGGAAAAATAAAAGTGTCTTTTTCTGCATACCATCTTCTTCAGTCTTTCTCATAATTAATTTAAATATATCCAACTTCTTTCAAAATATGCCAGGAATATCCTCCTTTTGGCTAAAAGCTAAGAGGAGCTATTTTCAATTCAGCAGACATCATCTTTTTACATGTTATTGTCATTAACACTGAATATAAATTGCCTTCTTTCCATGCTGTGGAAGATAAATTTCCAGGAAGCATTTTGTCAGAAATTTCTTGTTCTTAAAATATCAAGAGTTTGTGTATGCTGGGGTTTATGTGGTTGTATACTGTGATCTGTTTAGTGTGTATGATTTCTCCTCATTCCTTTCCTCTCTCCAAAATGAAGTAAATATCATGGCAAGAAAAAAAAAAAGATGGAAAATGAGCCTAAAAATGATTGTCTTTTAAAGCATACGTTGCAATACAATACATCTTCTGTATGGTTATTCATAGTAAGAGGATGTGGAAAAAAGATAAGGAGATTTTAAGTTTGCTGCAGTAATAATAATCAAAATGAAGTCTTTTCTTAAACCGTGAAAATCTCTGTGCAATACTTTGAAACAGCCAATTAACTTACATTGCATAGTGGCTTAAATGAGCTGATCAAACACAGAAGCACTCCATCAGTCTTCATCTTGAACTCCAGTTCTCTAAAGGTTAATGTATCATCCTCCTTTATTGATTTCAATGGTTTCACTTGTTGATATGTTAATATATGTATTAGCAGTAGATTTTAATTTCTTTCTCATTTCTTTGAGATGCAAAAGGCATAAGACTCTTCGGCAAAAAAAATCAGAAAGAATAATTATAGGATGATTGCTCTTCCTTCCCTACCTCCTTTTCTTTCTCCCTCCAATAAATAAAAGAAATAGGAAGGCTGTGTTCTGGGAGAAAAATCACAGACAAGCCCATATTGTTTCAATTCTCTTTTAGCTCATCACAATTTAATATGTAAATTTATTAGCACTCACTTCATTGGAAAAGATCAGTGTTATTTCAAGCTACAGAAATACATTGAATGGAGATTTCGTTTTAATTAGTCTATATTTCCCACTAATGGAGCTTGCAATTCTCATCAGTCCCCACTCGTTTTTGGCTAGGGAAGCTTGCATTTTCCAAATTTACTCTGATGAGAACTTGAATTTACCTTAATGGTAGCGAGTATTGGGGATTTCTATGCATATAGATCTCATATAGTTGTCTATACTGATGAATGTCATTTTGAATGACATGTTGCAGCTCTCAGGTTGATTGGATGTGAGCCCAAGGGCATAGGTACCAGGCAAAGAGGATTTTACTAGGACAGTTTGCATAACAAGCAACTGTCATCTCATTAGCAAGCATAGGCATTTTTGCCACATGCTGTTTAACACATCATCACACCTGTTCACACTTCATTGTCCTAAGAATCCAGTTAGGCAGCTTTCTGTTGGCTTCATTTTTTCATTCGTTATTGAGAGTTGGTTATTCTGTGCCAGATTCAGATGTGTGAGATAAGTGCAGTTTAGGCTTTAAATATGTGCTGTGAATACTGCTCTGGGGGGGGGGGGGGTAAAGACCAGGATCATAGTTTGAATAACTGGCATTAGTGAGCGTTTTGTAGCTCTTTCTGCTACTTGCTGTTCTTTTGGAAACTGCATTATCTATCCTCATAGTCTATAAAATTGACCACTTTACCAATGCTCGGATTGATGTGTAATCTGCCTTGTTTTCCTCTACTTGCTTTAAAAGGCACCTTGAAGCCCCAGCGTAAGGTTTTTATACAAAAAGAAAGTGAAGGTACCATCACATTTTACACAAGTCATTCCTTCAGCTTGGCAGATCCTTGTGTACCTATGCAATGGTAGCTCAGGCCCTGCACCAGCTTCAGCCCTAGGCTACTTGTCCTGGGGGAAGGCTATTACCTTCAGGTTGGGCTTCTGGCCCACCAGTAGCCAAGATGCAACTTGTCACTGCTGCTGAGGTGTCTGGTCAGCCAAAATGAGCGCCCATGGCTTACCTGTCCCCACAATTTAGTTGCAGGGTTGAGAGCTAAACTTCTTTTTCATCCCTAAAGAACCAAGAGAAAAATGAGGCAGTGCATATTAGATGAGCTGGGGTCACAGAAAGGAGTAGATTGTAACAGGGGAAAATGTGAGGAGGGGATTGCAGCTGCGGATCTGGAAAAGATGAGAAGAAGGAGAATGAGGAGATGTGGGGGAAGGCTGATTTCACCGGTAAGACAGATAGAGGAGTGCTTTGAAGAGAAGGGGGAGGAGAGGAAGCCAGCCTTGATAAATTGGAATTGCTCACGGCCCACCTACTTAGCCAAGTTGTACTGCCTATCCAACTCACTCTTTTCATTTGCTGATGACTGTAATTGTGCAGGCAGCTGCACACACCTTGCTTTTCTCAGAATAAGCACAAGTTAGCCAGGTGTCGAAATTCAGGGGGGGGAAAAGTATCCAATCTGCAACATTAATGGAAGAGTTTTTCACAATTTTTTATCTCTTGGCGCATGAGAAAAAGCAAAGTATCCTCTATACATGTCTTGTGTTGTTCTGCCAATCTAAAAATATTTTATTTAGTCCGCTTTTCCCTTTTCATGTATCCTGTTGAACATACAGTACTCTGCAAGTGCTACAGTATTTCTGCATTTTGTCATGTCCTATTTCTTAATCAATCAGAAATAGACAGCATCAACAACTGGGTTCAGTGAACAAAATCTGAATTTTCCCTTGCTCTTCTGCAGAGAATGTGCTGTGTGTTGGTGCCTACCAAATTTACTTTGGCCACCTCTCACTATGCTGACATAATCAAATACAAGACATAAGTATAGGATGGCAAGTGACTTACATTTGATCTACTTAAAAATGTGGAGTTCTTAACCCTCCTTGGCAGCATTTGCCCCCCTTTTTTAAATAGCTGTCAAAAACTGAGTTACTTGCTGTCACTAAGACTATACATTTATCATTGCCCAAACTGTGCCAGAGACTGAGACTTGCATGGATATTTCATAAAAAGGCATACTTTTTTTTGTTTCACTGCTATCTTGATGAATATTTGCAAATTTGGTCCTTGCAGATATCTCTGCATAAATAGGGTTTAAATTTTAGTGAAACAGCTGTGAAGTATCCTATGCCCTCAGTTAAGAATGATTTGAAGAATGCAACTCCTCTCCCTCTTTCTTTTTCTAGTCATAAGTTTTTCATTACATAAAGCTCGGAGATGATGCATCAAAACAGACCAAGGGACCCAGTTATTGCTCACATGTTGTGCACCACAGACTCTTCTAGCACATTTTCAAATGAAAGTTTGATGGCTTTTCTCTCAGAGTTAAGACTAGCATTTCTGAAATGCTCCAAAAGCACATTATATTTTTGGTTCACTTGTCTTCATGCTGGATCAGCAGGAGGTTGGTACTTCTAGGGTGACGGTATGAGACTGAAATTCAGTTACTGACTGCAGTCCCCATTTAGAAGGAACTGAGCTGCTGCCAGACCTTCAAGATAAATAACAGATAAAGGATAGTGTAAATACTTACAGTTTGCTCCTTCACTTACTATGGGAACCAGAGTAGTTTCTGCTTGCTGCAGGGTTGATGCAGTGCTACTGCCTGCTGCTTCACAACACTCTGCAACCCATTCTGTTCTCTCTAAGGAGGATGTAGCCCACTGTGTTACAAAAAGGCCTGAAGTAGAAAATATGAATCTGCAATCCTCATTTATTCCATAGCAGCGTAACCTGATCAAGACACTATCCTTCCTACGCCTATTCTGCTGGCTGTGTAGGCTGGAGCACTTGATCTCAGATAAAAGAAAACTCATCACTCTTTTTGCTATTTGATAGGAGAACCTGAATGTTTCAGGAAGGGTTCACATCCCTCATCTTTCTTAGAAATGTCCTGCTATTAAGTGTGTACAAAAGCAGCTGTCAAAACTATAACATCTAGACTTGTACATCCTCTAATGTGTCACACCACTATGCCGTTGGGGACTGAGCATGTGATTTTTTCCATTTTATGTTTCTTCTACCCTAGATGGTTCTCCTCATTTGTTTAGCCCTTTGCTCTTACCTGCTGGCTGGTCCTTATGATCCTCAGCTCTCTCTTTCACCACAGGTACATAGTATTAACTGTGATTCCGTGTTTCATAATTCACACAGGTACACTGGAAATTCTGCTGGCTTTGAAGAAAATGCAGCATCGTCTATGAGAAGGCAAAGTCCATAGCTCATTATAAATGTTATGTATGTTCATTGTGTGATTGTTACAGCTACTCTAGAAAGGAACAAATCTCCCATATGACCCAGGACCAATCTGTTGAGCCCTTGTTGATGCCACATCCAAATGCACCTCAAAATGGCACTTAGTGCCTACTTGTGTGCAGCTGGATTGACTCCACTCAGCCTTCTTCAAGGTATAAGCCAGAATGTCAGGAGCTGATTATGTTGCATATTGTAAAAATACAAAAGGCAAATATGTCTAAATATGTTGTCTGTTTCTGTGGAGACTTCAGAGGAGATTTGAAGGAATTTATATTGTTCCCTTTCCTTCACTTTCCATAATTTTGCAGAGTGTCACAGTTTCAAAGTACTGTTTTTGACAAATAATCTGGCATTAATTGCTTCTGCTACTCTCAGAAGTATTGCCAGATCATAACAGTCCTCTGCAGTTGCCACTACATGCTCTGTTTTACACGTCTTCCATGTAGTCGATGTGGTTCGAAAGTGTATTGGCAGCTACGGGGAAAGAAAATTGCATCTCATGGAAGGTGTGTGCTATTTTATAGGATCACATGCTAGCAAAACAGCCAACTGCAGTTACACATGCAAAAGCAAAGACTGTGGGGCATTTTTATAAAAAGCAGGACTACCTTTCTTTGTAAGGATCTCTGATGGGAGTCCCAATGCAATACTACTGCCAAAAGGGCTGGTACTATCCTTGGGAGTGTAAGCAAGTGAGAGAAGAAATGTCTTTTTATCTGCAAGTAACAATGGTGAAACTGCTCCTAGAATACTGTGCCCAATTCTAGTACGTATGTTTCAGAAGGGTTCTTCAAAAATTGGAGGACGTGTAGAAAAAAGCAACAAAAAATATTTTGGAGAAGAATAGATTCATGTGAAAGGCTTCAAGCTCAGCCTGTGTAATTCACTAAAAAGGAGATTGAGAGGTAACTTGATGATACAGCTTAAGTACTCCCATTGAGGTGAGAAACTGAGTAATGAAGGGTTCTTTCATCTAGCAGAGAAGAGAGCAAGAAGACACAGTGGCTGGAAGTCTAAGCCAGATCAGTTAAATTTGAAAATAAGGAACATTTATTTTTCTTTTTTAACAGTGAGGCTGTTGAACTCCTGGGACCATTGGTGAATTGTCCATGTGTTATTGTGTGCACAGTGAAAACTTATTAGAAAATACAGTTTGGGCAAACACAAATTATACTCTAACCAAATGTAAGTTAATGAGCTCAATACAAAGCTAAGTAGATGAAACTTAAGATCTAATGGCCCCTTCTGGCCTCAGTCTCTGTAAACTCTGAGTGCTAATTAAGTGACCATTTTTTCTGAGTAAGGACTTCAGTATATAACCACAAAGTAAGAACTTATAATTTCTCATTGCTCTGTAGAAAAGATATTTATCTGACGTGGGAAACACTGTATGCTGGTATGCTACAGAATTTGCATAGCTGTTCAACACACAAAGTCAGCATGTGAGAACATGTCTTTTCCAAGAAACAAAATGAAAAACACTTGACACTTGAAAATTTCAAGAACATGATTTGAATGCCATTAGGGGATGTTCTCTCGCATTTTGTATTACGGGAGTCAAATGTGTAACCCAGGAACAGTGCTTATGTTATGTTTGCTTTAGAAAACTGAATATAGGTCCCTCAGGCACTGTTTTTGCAGACGATCCCATGTGAGACAGGAGCAGCAGGGCAAAAAGTAAAGCAAAAGCTCCCTCCAACAGAGCCTCTCCAGACAAGTTTTTTCAACTGATAGGAGAAAAGGGGAGTCTACTTTTAGCTTCCAAACCAAAACCCGATTCCTCTGTAGTTTTCAGGCTGTTTGGCTAGGCCATTTTCTTTCCCACTGAGAAACACTCATAAAACTCATGTGGTTTATTTGAAGATTAGTGTGGAAAACATTGAACATCTGTCTCCTATCTTCTGACAGGCTGTGTAAAGATGTATTTCAACAAAATGGATTGCAAAACTCATGATCTCAACTTGAGCCATTTTATGCTGGTTATATCTGTGCAGGGAGGCATAAGTCTGAGAGATGATTTTCTTTTGAAATGATCTTGTTTCCAATTAGCCTTTGGGAGACCTCCCCTATGTATTGACATCAGTGCTTTTTCCTAACATGTCAAAATGAATCACTGCATTGAAAAGAAAACTTAGGGATACAAGTTGAAGGGACACGTGAGCTTGAAAAACTTCACTTTAAAGGAAGTTAGGGAGGACACCTCCATGGAGGTCTCACTGCAAAATGAAGAGAGTTCCTCATTTTGAATAGAAATCCTGAATCTGGAATACCATGACAGGAGATATTTATAAGTCATTAAATTATCTTCTAATTTTTTCCACTTTTCTCTCTTTAGGTTATTCTGTACTTTTGAAATCATGAGTTCAGATTTGCCAGCTTCAAATCATGTAAGAAAGAAAAAGATCCAGCCATGGAAATGTCATTTCTGTTTGGCTTAGTTTGTGCTTTTTTCCACTGTTTTCTTTCTTTCCCCTTCTGTCTTTCTTTCCCTGCCTCCTAAGTCTGGGTTTTCAGAATAATCATACTTTTCTGGTTTTGAATATTTTTCACAGAAGGTCCAGAAGAAAATGTTTATTAAAAAAAAAAAAAAAGACAAAAATAAGCCTCTTATAAGGACGCTTCTGAAATTGCTTCATTCCAGGTGTTTGGAATACATGAAATACTGTGACTGTATTTCAGACTGTAAAATCAGAAGTGCTGGTGCTGTTTAGGGGTTTCTTCTTTTGTGCACTGTGGTTTGAATCTTTCTGGGGGATCTGTGTGTAGCCTCAGAACTGACACAGCACCATTTGTCTTTATACAATTTATTGCTGTAAATGCATGCAGAAGCCCTAACTCAGCTTCTTATTCTTGTGTACTATGCAGCTTTATCAAGGCTTTGAAGATAAGCCTGGATAGGATCAATACTTGACTTTTGGGGTTACATCTTCTGTTTCCGTTTACTGAACTTTAACCCTCTCTGAATGCCTTCATCCTATGCCTGAAAAGCAAAAATATCAAGCTTGGGAAGGCACCGGCTAATGCTGAAGATGGCATACATACCAGGGATTTCCCTCGGCAGAATATTCAAATTATTTTTAGAACAAAAGTCCTAAGGCAGCTTTTAAAATCTATATGAAATCATTCTCTGTGGCCGAAGAACTGGATTGGATTCATCCTGCTCTCACACCACATCTGTGCAACATTCAGCAAATGTGTCATCCCCACCTACTTAAATCTGATTTTCCTGCCATATGACCCAGAGTTTTCATTTTTTTATTCACGTATTCTTTGTTTCTTGGAGTGACATTATGACAATGTTGTGAAAAGGTATTTCTGAACAGAGTGCTTTGGTACTATTTGTTGTTGTTTCCAGTATTAACTAGGACAGGTTTGTACCTTGTTAACGTTCATTTGCCTTGTGATGGTATTCTTTCCGTGACATAACTGGGTGACTGAGGAACTAGAATAAGGTTGGAATTTAAGTCAGTGTGAGTATTAAGTCACTGAATATGCAGACTCTATACAGAGGCATGATTATGACAACTTACCAGCAGCTGTTGGGTCACTGGAGTGCCTCGTATTGCAGTTCAGTGGTCCATTTTAAGAGCTAAATCAGGAATTTTTTGGATGAACTTTCCAATTTAAGGCTTTCTCCAAGACAGTAGCGAATGAGCTTTTAAGGCAATACACAGTTCAAATTACTGTAGCAACAGATCACCTGAAAGTGCATAAGTCAAATTCCTGTTTATTTTTGGAACTCTAAATACCATTACCATTGCAAAAGTACAGACCAGGTCCACCTTGCAGGAATAAACTGCATTTTCTTTTGCTAGTAAGACTCCTGCTCCTGCCAAATCCCCAAAGGAGGATTTAGGTCTAGTGGGACACCTCAGTGGTGGTAGCTTCAGTTCAAGACTGGAAGGAGCAGATTTATCTCCAATTCTCCTACACATGTTGCATCCACAGGAACACCTGATCACTTGGCATATTTGCAGATCGGCCCATTGGTGAGAAAAAAAGGTGATTTATTGTGCCTTCCATCATCTCTTTCTTCTTCTTTTGACCACTGGGTGCTCTTGACTGGAGGCAAGTCTCAAACATTAGCTCCATTAGAGTTTCTGTAAACACATATGGTTTTCATAGTGATATTTTAGAATGAGATCATCATAGTGGTAAAAGCAGTGCACAATATCTTCCTTGTCACTAAACATGCTATAAAATGTAGATGATTTCAGAGCAGGCAAGTAATTAAAGGAAAAAATCGTGAGCTATTTTTAAAGGTCTGGATTTTAGTTTTCTGTTTCTTGTCTGCTATTTTAGCAGCCAGGACTGGAAGGTAGCAATTGCTATGCTGGTTTCAATACTGTGCTTTAAAACAGTTGGCAATTGACTTTAGCTGTAATTATTGGCTTCTTACCAGTATTTACAGCTGTATAGTTAAGATCAGTGCTTCGAACCTTATTTTGGGGGTTTATCTGTATTGTTCTATTACTTTCCTAATTACCTTTTCATCACTTTTATTTAGATCTTGCACTGAGCTATAATTACTTGAAACAAAAAATTCTCTATGGATTGATTTCCATAAATTACAAATATGTCGTGTGGTATGTTACTAGACAAAAGGTCAGCAAGCCAATTTGTTCCCCTAGTATAGTATTTGCTAGAGATTGGACAACAATCCTCTGTGAGAAGCTAGCTGCTGTAATTCTTGTCTTTTATTCTAGGTAGAATAATAGCTAAGACTGATTGTGGAACAGAATTAAAATACCTGTCAAAAAAAGCATTCAAAAATTCCTAGCAGTTCCTAGTGAATATTCTGTGAATGACTAACCTCTCCAATAACTGGTGAAATAGGAGCACACACACAATTGTTTTGAGAGATCAGTGGCACAGATTGATAATCCTCTTTTAAAATGTTTTAAATCTGCTCTGGTTATTACTCCGTTGTTATATGCTGAAAGCTAGGATTCACTGGAAGGAAACCAGTCATGTGGGTGAGGAATTCAGGATCAGACCACGTAGAGACAGAAAATGATTTTTGCTCTCAGCTGATTAAAATATCTTTGAGTACAAGAACTGGGTTGAGAGGATATGAGTTTAGAAAGAATAAATTTGTTGTTCAGGCACTGGAATGGGATTCAATTTCCCATTCTGCCACTCAGCACCTCAGTCCCTGAGCTCTCCTGCTGTTGAATAGATAATAGCACATATTCATCCCTGCATTTAGTACGTGCATGTACCTTGCCATGCACAGTGTGCTGTTGATCTTACTTGTCAACTGGATGCGCTTATATAATACAGCTGACAACACTGATAGCAATAGTGGGCAATAGGGCTGACAGACCTAGTGAGGAGCAGAACCCCGGGAGGTGGAGATCCCCCCCAGCAGCTGGCCCCTTTGCTCTGCACCAGCGAGAGATGGGCAGAAATGTCGGAGGTGAGTGAGGAGAGGGTGGGGACAGCCTGGGAAGGCTCCCAAGGTGAGTAAGCGGCATCTGTGGCTCTCCAGGGCCCGGGTGTGATGCAGCCACGTGCAAGACCAGCACTTGGCTCGTTAGCCTTTAAGAGGCTTCCCCTCCTGCTCCGTGCTACCTCCAGCACTGAGCTGTGGCATCAAAGCCACAACGTCAAGGCAAAATGCCCGTGCAGATCACAGACAGCTGAATGACCAGTCACAATGTTTCTGCTGTTAAAATGCATTTTTTTTGTTCCAAATTAAAATATACCAAATTCTTCAAGGAAAGATTTCCGTTGTTTCCCCCATCAGCCCGTCGGCATTTAGAGGGTTTCTCTTATTTATAAAAAGCCCAGATGCTGATACATAATTACAATATTAATTGGCATAATAGTTGGATGGTAGGAGTCTGTATCATTGACAACCTTATCTTCGTGGCTTGAGTTCTGAGCTCAGAGTCCTGCAGAGCAGATCAAAGGGCCAAAATGAACCCGGCAGTGGAGCAGAGTCCCTAGTTGGAGTGCTTTAAAAACCTTGTCTTGCTCTGAGTGACAACTGATAAAAATGTTTTCTAGCGTCCCAGAAGCCTGGTGTTGTCAGAGGTCTAAAGGACGGTGCTGTGTTAGGGGTATAGACTCGAGCACGGCCCTGCAATTGCTGCTGTAACAAGCAAGCTGCAAGGCTGCCTCTGACGCCTCTTTGTCTTCCCTGCTCTTGTGAATCTTTCATGCGCTTTTCTCCATGATTTTCCTCCCTCCTCTCTGCTTTACTAATTAAAATTCTAATCACTCTGACAGCCAGAGCTAGGGAAAAAAAAATTATTCTTCCATGCTGGAGAAGGTAATTTCAAGGTATTTTATCTGCCAAAGAAACGAATGGAAATTAGACAAAGAAACGGGTTGTCAGAAGGGGATGAGTTAGCTGCTCTGCCCCCTTCTACTATAATAAAATATTAAACTTCTAAAGGAAAAAAATAAAACAGGATTCATCCTATACATTATTTCCATATATTTAGAGATAATATAACCTGATTTACCTTTCTGAGTAAGGGAAGGTTTTATGTGCATTTGTTAACATCAAAATGATTTACTTACCTTGTAGTGAATGCAATGTCAAACATTTAACTTGGTTTGATGTGTGATTGCTGATGATATGTATTACTTGCTTTTGTGAGCTGTGGTTGGCAATATTCATTTAAAATGTACAGGAGCCTGCAGATACATATTTAAAACGATAAACAGTTTTTGATGCAGTGTTGTGGGTTTCATGCTGCAGATATTGCGATATTAGAATTTATAAAATGTAAAATATCATGGTGTTCAAATCTCACCAGCTAGTTTTTCAGTCATTTTCCTGGCTTGATAGAGGTAATTTTTAGACCTACATATTTCTTCAAAGTGTATGCTTTTGTAATGCAGTTTAATAACACGCAATTGTGTTAGGATAGAAAAACATGGTTGTCTCTATCATACAAATATATGGGCTGAACAGACATGCATATACTTGCTCACAAAGAAGCACACAGACACACAGAGTGTGTGTGTCTCTGTCCTCAGATCTGCACCAGGTATATCTCATAACCAGGGTAAATTAATTATCTGAGAGTTTGCAGCAATTCAGTTCAAATAAATACTGCATCAGCTTTACCTATTACTCAAATTAAATCCAAAGCTTACTGAGGTATCAACAAATACATGGTTCAGTTCTGTTACTACTGTTTCTTCTAGATCTCATAGTGAGGAGTTAGAGAATTTTACAGAGAGTCAAATCTCATGGTATTTAGAGCTAGAGTTTTCTAAAATGTTTGAACCTTTTTCTCCAACCTCAGGATAAAAAGGGACAAAGTGGAAGATCATACTTTGAGTGTTGAGATTGTATTGTGTTCTGCTACTTGTGTCAGGACTGGTTTTGGACAGTGTGGAAATGCTCCTGCAGCCCCAGTTTTGCAATCAGAAGATCTGCAGAGTTTTGCCTTGCTGACTTGCAGCTGTAGTTGTTTGCGGGGGTGGATGTTTCAGAAAATGCACATCCTTTTCCTTATCATCCTCCCAACCTTTTTATAAACATACCATGACAGAATTGTAACACTTACTTCAGCTATTTTGACAAGACTCCAACAACTTTGCTAGAGGCCGTCTTTTGTCTTTTACTGGCTGAAGAGGATCCTCTCCTAAAAGCTGTTTCCTTTTGCCTGTCACTCCCCCAACGCTTTCTTCATTTGTGTGAGATTTCAATGCAAAAGCAGCTCCCAGTCTTATCTAGAAAATGCCGTACTACTGGATCTTTCCTTCCAGGAACAGATACTAAGTGACTGAGGTAATGCATGCTTGATCTAATCACTTTAAAAAAAAATCTTATGAGACTCTTGCCCAAATCCAGCTAGATCCACTTCAACAGTTTACTCAACCAGATGAAATTTTACCACTACAACACAGTTGAATGTGTTCTTAATCAAGAAGTAGCAGTCATTGAATGTACAGTATACAATGGTGCTGGAAAAGGAATTGTTCTTCATTGTGCACAACCAACCTCTTTCATTTCTGAAGTTCTTTTACTTTCACCGAAAAAAAAAAGAGGAAAAGAAGAAAAAAAAATCATGTGGAATCCCTCATTTTCCCCTGTGTTGAAGTGAAGCCAAAACAGAGGAAATGCAAACCTCAGACAGGCTTTTTCACGTTAATTTACAAACCAGTTTTCTCTTTTTCTTCACCCCACTTGATTTTCCCTAACACAACATTTCAAAAATGGGCATAAAATATGTACACAGAGGAGGAACTGGGAAGCTAAAATACTTGGTTACGCAAACCCCCTTGTTTTCAAATGAAAGTGCTTATATTGCCAACGGGACTTCTTAGTTTACTTGGAGAGTCAGGTGATCCTGCCCTTATATGCAGGTTTTACAGAATGAATGTGTGCAGTCATCTTTGAAAATGTCACTTTAATAGCCTATGTTAAATATTCGGTGGGGAGGGGTTTAGATTATACCTTTATCCAGGACTCAACATTCTAGGTTAATCAGAAATCTGTGGGTGGGAGGCAGTGATGTGTCTTTAACCGAAAATTACTGAAAGTTTAAAAAAAAAAAAAGTCTTGATTTTAAAAACTAACAATAGTTCAGGAAAGTGCTTATTTTGACTGATCTGATTCATGCATAATGAGTAAAAAGTGTCATTTACATTATAATAAAAAAGCAAGCATAATAGCCACTGAACTGTGGTCAATTGACCTCTGATATTACAATTCCATCTTCTAACAATAAATTGCTCCATGTCTGCCTTTGAAATCAAATCATAAATCCTATGTAAAGAGCTTTTTTTTTAATGCAAGAATAAGTTCTTAAGAGAATAATTATTTACCAGCATTATCTTCTTGACACTCAGCAACATGATATGGGTGGTATGGATGACCACTGTCAAATACAAAATTTTATTACAATAGATCAGGTTCTCAGATGGTGTAAATCTGACACTGATGGAGTTTCCATGTGTATATCAAACGAGGATCAGATCTATTATATTTGGCTTATGAATACCAGGAATACAACATGTTAAACCTTTAAAGGATAGCTATATGCTAAATATTAATTCAGCAAAAATGATGAGAGCTGCTTTGTCTCGGAAAAAGAGTGTTTAGCTTCATTGAATTCTTAGCCCTGAAAGGTGGCAAAATAGCCCAGGAAAGTTGTAGAGAAAATGTTTAAGATTAAATTTGGAAATAAATAACAGCAGAGATATCTTTCAAAACTCTTAGTCAGCCTGCCATTTCCAATGAGGTTTAGGGATACAGGAGACCTGTAGGGGTCTACGGGTCCTAGGGACCTCTGGAAGTCATCTTTCCCAGCCTGCTGCTCAGAGCTGGACTATGGCCCAGGTTAGGTCAAGTCAGCTGTGGCTTCATCTAGTGGAACTTTGGAAACCTCAAGAGTGGAGTTTTCAACCCCTCTCTGCCTTGAAGCTCAATCTGAGCTTACGACTCCCTTTCCTTGTATGTGTGCTTGAACTGTGATGTTATAGGGAATTCTGGGTAGGGCTCCTACAGTCCCTTTGGTTGGTGACCTTCCACCTTCATATAAAGTAAATAAATAGTCACTGAGCTGGAAAGAGGAAATGAATCTCAGCAGTGGTGGCTGGGTCCTCAGTCTAATGAGTATTTAATTATTTATACACAAGGAAAGAACAGCTACACCAGGGCCCAAAAGCCTTCTCCTCTTTGAATGCCTTTGTGGTCTCTTGGGACAGAGGAATCCAAGTACCTTCAGACGGAGGTGGAATTGAACCCATCTAGGACAAATGATCTAATCACTGAACTATTAAGTAAAACAGAGCTACTACTGCCCCCTCCCATTCTTTAAACTGTCATTTCATTGCTCCAGCTTGTCTCATGCACTGCCAGAAAAGAAATGTTTTCCTGTGGGTAAAATGAAATGTGAGCATGAAGCAATCTGGGAAGAGTGGGAGCAGAGGAGTAGCTTTCACTTTTGCAAGAATATCATTTAATGAATTGTTAATAAACTGATTCTTTCTGTCTATCTATCTAAGGCAGAAGTTGGACCCCTCCAGGAGCGCCAATGGCGACAAAAGCTGCCAAGGGTGACAAAAGCTTCTGTTAGGGTATTGATAGTATGTAGGGATGTTATGGGCTTGGAATCATGATGTGTCATCTATCCTGCCAAAACATATTAATTACCGGTCTTTACTTACGTGGACAGGCCACCTTTACTTAAGCTGGAAAAGGAACATGTTTAATTTTATATATGTTCAATAAATAGAAAACAAAGAAAAAATAGTACAAGCTTTATTTGAATGTAGCAAATGCATATTCTTTGGGGTTTTGTCCCTGTTTGGCTGCCCATCTGAAAAATCAATTATTTGCACAGCTGTAATCAGTATTACTTCTGTATCCATACCCTCATAAAAAGAAACAGTTTCATAATGAATATTTAAAATCTGCCTTTTGCATGTTGTGTATAAGTTCGTCTCAGTATCTGAAGGGACAGAGAGAAAAACCTGTATGTTTGTGTCAAGCGGCGGTTGCAAGGAAGGATTTTGGAAGCATTTCACGCGGCAGTTTCTGAATTCTCCTTCCCTTCATTTCCTCTCTCGGCAGCCAACAAAATGGGTTGACACAAGGCAAATGCCTGCCAAAGAACTTTAACAGGAGGCAGTTTTTAATTAACAGGGGCCAAAGAAGGTGATAACCCCAAGGGTAGCGAGGAGAAATTAACATGGAAAAGCAGTTCCACGCTTCCGTGGGTCCCAAAAGGCCATTCGTATTAGTGGTGTCTGTTCTGATTGAACCTTTGCTGTGTCTTTTTATTGATTCCCTTGTCAGAGTCTAACAAAAACACTGCTGGCCATCAGTTGTTTGCTCGTGGTGGCAGCTTATGGCTTGAAACAGCTTCCTTGTAAAACATTCAGCATACCGAGTTCTGTCATTGTGGTTAGCGTTTCCCAGAAATGATTAATTTTGTTAGACCTAGAATAAAACTCAACAAAATTAAAGCAAAAGCCTGCTGAAATGAAAGAAGCTAAGTCCACAGGTTCTCTCCAAGTAACCATTTCATCCTATTAACTGTTTGCCGGGCTTAGAGTAAAATGTTTTCATTATTAACCTTTTTTAAAGTGAAATTTCAGAGAAGATAATAATGTTGGCTGTTTCAGAAAGGATTTAACCATTTAGCATACCTGGCACTTGTGGAAAGTATTTTTTAAAAATAGTATTCTGTGGATAAATATTTCAAGTTTCTCTTCCTGGGATGAAAATGAATAATAAATAAAGCTTGTAAGAGCTTGAGGAAAAACCTGCCTAGCAAGCAAATATAAATAAATTAAAAAATAAATGTAATAAATAAATAAAAAGCTGACACCTTTATGTGTTTCAGTGCCTGATCCAAATTCAACTAATGCCAAAAGGTGGCGGACCATTCTTTACAACAGCTCAGGAAAATCCATGCTTATTTTTAAACATTTCTGCTGCACAGTTGACTCCAAATAATAAAGAACATAATTCAATAATATTTGAACAGCTTTATAGAGAAGTACCCAACGTTTGCCTTCTTGCCTCTTAGAGCCATGGACTAAGATGGAACAAGTCATGGAATAAGTCATGGAATGACTTATGACTTAATAAGTCATGGAATAAGTCATGGAATAAGATGGAATTAAGCTATGGAATAAGTACTGTTCCTGTTTTCCTCTTCAGAGTTGGGGCCTAAATGACGATGTTCATTTGGTTAACTGATTTATTCAAACAAAGTGTGGTTATCCCATTCCACTTGAAAGACTGTCAGCCTCAGTCCTTCAAATGCATTAACTACTTGAGTATATACTCTGTCCTTGGAAAAGCATGCACAGCTCCCATTGACTTCAGTGGCAATGACACCTTTTTCAGAGTACAAAGCTGGCCTCTGTACTGCATCCTATTTTTTCTTTCAGCACTTTTCACAAAAATAACGCAACACATGCTTCTGAGTACTGGAGATTGGTTGTTTTTTATTTGCACTAATTGTTTCCAATGTTCACACAGTGCACTTCACCAGGAGTGCACATTAATGCAAAAAAAAAAAATCCAGTCTGAGCTCAAACACTCAGTCACAGAGCCAGTGAAAAGATTTGAGACAAGTGAGAGTGGAAAAAATGTCAGTGAGCTTGCTGGGGAAAAACTAGTGCTCACAGGAGCATATATGTAGATATATACAATGAGACACGTGCACATATATGTAACCTGTTTGAATGTTTCACGTAATTAGGCAGAAATTATAACTTTTTTTGCAACTGATGAGAAATGTAATGAAGACATTAAAGGGTTGGTCCTTAAGTATTTTATCTTTCATACTCCTTTTTAAAATATCATGCTGCTCACAAATCATTTAATCCTTAAGTTCTCTTGGCAGGCTGCAGACATGCACTGGGTAGTGAGGAAGATCTGTGACCTGGTTGCTTTCGCTACTTGCTACTCCTGGTTTCTGTTTGGTTGCTCACATTATGTTAGCTGGCAATATTCTCTCTGGTTTGACTGAAAAAAAGTGGTAAGAACACAATTAATAGATACTGGTAAACCATGGATTATTCATTTCTTAGGTTGGTTTTGGGTGTATAATCATTAATAGTGTGATGTACTCTATTTTCAGGAGTCAGAAAGAATGGCAACTTTGTACATTCATGCATTTGCTATTTACCAGGTTTGCATATGCAAACGTTTTCACAGGAAAAGTTTTTATGTTGTGCAAAACCACCATTTTATATCAAATCGTATTCAAAAGCAGCTGTGGATTTTGAGAATTACAATTTTCATGTTAGTGAAAACAGGAGCTGGGCCATCCTCAGACATCTTCAGCCCATTCCCAGGAGTGGTATAAGATAAGCAGCTATTGTTAACTTTTCATAATTTGTAATTCAGCCTCAGTACTATTATAGAAGAACTCTCTGCAAATCATCCTACTTAAACAGTGTCACTCACTGCCAACTTCCATCAAGTTGATTATTAATGCCAACACTATTCATATTACTATTATTTTTACTATGGTCTGGAAAGCATAGCTAGGAAAAGGCCTAAGATCTGTTGTTTATCTCACACAGTTAATTAAATGTCCTTTTAAATGCAGTGTAATTCGCTTGCTCTTTTTGAAGGAATTTTCACGCCCTCAGAGAGGTCATCCAAGGTAAATGTTGTCACTGACACTTGGCTTGCCATGATTAAAACAGCTAGGTTACACAGCCATGTAACAAGGGCTGTTTGTTTATTTTTTATTTTTAGAAGAAATGGCAATTGATGTTAAACAATAGGAGCTTTGGTAACAAATAAGCCTAGTGCAGCGAGAGAGACTGCAGATATCAGCATCCATTGTACATTCGAACCCATAAGACTTCATAGCTACTGTTTGTTATTTGGCAACACATATTCTCAGAGATAACCCCTCTCAGCCCAGAGAACAGATAGCTGTTGATGTGTTGTAGGAAACAGCATGAAGATTTCCTTCTTTTTTTTTTTTTTTTTTGAAAAGTCTTTTCTAGTTTACAAATAAAAACCTTAAATAGCTTCTAGCTGAAAAAACATAGCGCATCTGTGCTGGCAGTGTTGTTTGTTATTATCTCTGTATGTCACCATTTAAGTCAAGACAATGAACACTGAGAAAACATTATCCTTCTCTTCCCCCCTTCTGAAAACAAATCTCAGAGAAAATACTGACAAATGATATTTTAATTGGTTTGACCTCTAAAGTGATTAAATAATTATGAAACCTCTTCTCTTTAACAACTGCTTGGAGTACTTTATATTCTTTCCTCAAAGTGTAGCAGTTTTCAACTAGTAGCAGTGTGATTGATTTTTCCGTATCAGATACAATGTTATGGTCTATTGTTTCCATATAAAACCTATAGCATCTGTCTTCAAACTCACGCTGCAGTCCTGCACTACCCAGTGATACTTTATGCGACCACATCCTTCCATTACAAGTGTGAGTGGATTAATATTGATTTTTCCCTCTTGTCCAAGACTGAAGGTCCATCTTAACAGCAATAAATTACACAGCTGAAACATAAGGATATGCTTGCTCCTCCTTGGTCTTCATGGCCAGGATTATTACTTTGTCTTGAAACCAATTTCTGATGTTTTTAACCCATCACAAGGCTGAAGGTTGTGCCCAGGTTTAAACACTTTTTTGGGTTGTGTTGCCAATAACAATTCAGAGTTTCCAGAAAACCTGGAGTCCCTGGTTCCAGTAACAGCTCTTGACTCTAATCACAAATTGGCGAGAGTGATCTACCATAGTTTGCACACAGCAAGGCTTGGAAATGAAACAGCAAAGAACAGCACGAGAGCAGGATTGCCAAGCAATGCGAATCGACTGCTTGCTCAGAAAGAACGTGAAATAAGGGCAGGAACAGAGAGGGTAACAGAACAATACTGAGTAGCAGAAACAGCACTGTTGGAAGTGTTAGGATGTACTGAATTAATAATATACATCTTTTATGAGCGGTGATCGGATGAATGCCATGTGTGATGTTGCTGTCAAAGCCCTGTACTCTGGTGCAACTCCTCATAGTTTCTTTTTCCAGCCTTATTTGACTGATGAAGAGACAATTAAAATTCATATGAGATCTAAAATTTGCAACAGGGAACAAATCTGCAGGAAATTAATTGTTAAGTATAGACACCTTTATCGTTACTGCTTGATTTCACCTGAAATGACATGTACTGCATGCTTGGTAGTGTGCTGTTATGGTGCTGGCTGGTCTCTCTGGTGTTTCTAGGCAATGTTTCATAAATTGTGTGTGTTTTTCTGGTTCATTTGAGGTACTTTTACAGAAGGAAATAAATTTTTGATGTGCTGATTACAGATATAGTCCTATGTAAAGCTTGAAATAATAATATACAGGGCCAGATACAGGTGTGGAAGGGAGTCTGGAAGCACCTGCAGGAGCAAGCTGTGGGTGTGGGGGGAGATGGCCGGGGAGATGTGTGAAGGAGGCAGTTGTGGAGAAGAGCCTGTCCTGTCTGCAGTGTGAAGCCCCTGGACTGGTGACTCCCAGACTGGAGGCTGCTCTGCACCGAACCCTGTCCTACAGAAGCATGGAAATACACTCCATTAAAAAAACTACCAGGGAGAAGATGCAACTACAGGGCTGCGGTGATAACCGGGTGCAAACATGAGGTCCCTGAGGGAAAAGGAGTTACAGAGCCAGTGGCTCCCTCTGGCCCTGGGCTACCACAGGGGTGGCACCAGCGGGTGTGCAGTGCTGGTGGGGACACCATCTCTTCCCTCCTGGGCAGCTCACCGTGGCCCCAGAGTGGCTATTTTGTTCTCTTCCCTGTTCAGGCAGAAGCTTCAGCAGTTCGGTGTAATCCAAGTAGCATTGAACAGGCCTTCATATACTATAATAATTTTTCTAACCCAGCAGCCCATTTATAAATGTATTGAGAGGCTGTGTGATTACATTTCTAGAGGAGTTGATGGCATTATTGGTTTTGTTAGTTTATAGAAAGTATCAAAAATATATAAAAATGGTTATCATCTAGAAAAAAAAAAGTCCAAACATTTCCCATCTAAAATGTACTTTTTGCTTTTTTCTACTGAGCTCCCCTTTTTTTTTTTTTAAGCACATACAAACTTCGCTACTAACCACCGATTGCATGTGGTCAGCACTACAAAAATAAGCCATAGCTAGATCATAGCTTTTCTCAGGCTTCAAGTTATGCTGACAGTTCAGCACTTTTGCACCTGTTTATGCCAAAATTCTTCTGACAGCATTTGCTATTTGCAATTATACAAAGTATTAACTACAGAAGGACTTGGCCAAGTATTTCTTAATAAATTTAAATTCTTCTTGTTAAAATAGTGATAGAAATAGCAGAGTGAAGATAATCTTGCCAGCTATGTTCTTTTACAGATCTATAACTGTACCCTGGAAGGGCGTCTCTCATGGTGGAGCATTGGCTAGAGCTGATAAATCTCAGCTAGACATGTCTCTACTAAAATATGAACAACAGAGCTAGTAATCTTTATTCAAAATATAGACTGGAAAGCTATACTCAAAATATTTTCAAATGTATACTCAGTATATTCAAAATGTAGCTGTTGGAAGAAAATCTGCCTCCAAGCATGAGATGGGGACAGATGTAGGTACAGTTTTTCTCCAAAAATATGAGCCCTAATAGTCCTAGAATAAAAAGAAGCAAAACTGTATGTTAACTACTGCTAAAGTACTTTAATAATAATTTTAAAAACAAAAATATTGAGCCTGTGGCAATTTTAAACATTGCAAAAATCTTGTCTAAGCATATCTGCAGCTTTTCTGAAGACAATCCTGAAGCTTTATCTTTTCTTGAAGATTTTCTAAGCAGTTAGGTAGCTTAGACAGAATTCTTCGCACTAACTGGAGAGAAAAATGCTTTCGGAGTGGGCTCAGAGCTCAAGCTAGCAAAATGTGTGCATGGGGTGGGAACATCCCACCGCAGCCACCTCTGAATTCACTGGCAGATGGGAAAAGGACGAAGTAAATGAGAGGAAATTACCACCAATGTGAAGGGAACATGAATTTCTTATTCTGTTTTAGTAAGTGTGCAAGTAGAAATGTTTTGGAAACAAAATCACTTTGTATAAAGCTGCTATAGTTTGAATACTGCTAATGTAGTAAAGGTTTAAATTACAATCCCAAGCAAGCAATTTTCACAACAATTTATTTGACATGTTTAGACTCGGATTTTATTCACAAATTATTTGCAAATGAGTTTTTTCCCTATTTGCTATTTGGAATTCTTTGTCAAGGTTTTATGTGAAGAAACTTCATTCACTGAATCTCATGCAGACTTTTGACTGGGAGCAACTATTTACATATTCATATTAATCATGTGATGCGCGTGCTGCACAGGTGGCTATCCTTATGTCCTAATGTGGTCTTCTGAGCTACATAGAGAAGTAAGTGCTTTCACTTTTCTCAGGAAAAGGCTAGAGATATTTTTTTCCTTTGTTTTTCTTCCTTTTTTTTCTAATAACTCATTGTCACAGTGCCTGAATGTTTCACTCTAATGGCAAAGTCTTAGCAGCTGTTATTCATGCCAAAGTAACTCAAATGGGACGTTTATAAATATTTTCATTTTCTCATTTCCAATGGAAAAAAAGACTTTGTGTATATTCATGTACTCAAGATTTAAAAATATGTTGCTGACTGACAGGAGAGAAACATTTGGCAAGAAATTAAGATTGGGTTGCTAATTTTGTAAAAAAGGTAGTTTGTATAAGGACAAGTTTGGGGGAAGTGTCCTTCTTGGTTAGGCCTATTGATGTACTTAAGAAAATAGACAAGATTTGGGGTATAAAAAATCTTTTCTAGGTCACAGAGGTTTATACCATGATTTTAATAGGTACCTTGACTGCTTCCTCACACTTCCATGAGAGAATGGCTGGTACTAGTAGTTTCTTAGAGAGGAGAAAAATGCTTTCGGTCTTTTTCTTGCAGGAATACTTCACTGTGTTCGCTAGAAATACAGTGGGTATTTTCTTACCTGTAATACCATAGTGTGATTCTGAATTTGATTACTGTGAAAAATCATTCCAAAGAAGTGGAAAAGTGATTTGAAAAGTGATTAATTTGTGTTATTTTAAAATATTATTAAACAACTATTAAGAGGACAGTGTATATTTCTTCTATTAGATTACGTTTTCCCTTAGCATTACTAAATGTTTTACTTATTACTTGGTTTTATCACGTTACATAAACTGCTAATATCCATAATTAAAACTTAAAATGAAAAAGAGTTATACTTTATAGAAGCTATTTCTCCCTGTAATCATAGTTTCACAATATGTCCAACTATTTTTATTGTCATACTTGTTTTTAAAAAATTCAAAGCATTAGTATGTCAGATACAGTATTACTCACGTTTTTATGAGTCTCATTAGAGTCTTCAATCAGTGAAAACCACAAGGCTGGGGTAGATGAGGTTCATGCTAGTGCTCGACGACAATGTGGAGACTCACTGTACCAAGGTAGATGTAATCTATTGAGTTTTGAAGAGGAGTACTGTTTGTACTCTATTTCCAGCCAGAGAAAGAAGAGTGAAGGCTCATTGCCTCCAACCTCCCTTGCCTCTTTATCCTTGCACGTCAGCCAAAGTCAACCCAAAACTCCTCAGGAAGGCTTCAGTGCTTGTGCAGGTTAAGATGCAAAGTCTGCAGAGGAGTGCAGGTCCCTTGCGATTTGTGTGGAGTGATGTGCTCTGCAGCCTGGACTGGATACTGATGGCTGATCTCCTCCAGAGCGCCCTGTGGTCCTAGCCTTATTGCAAGCTCTAGCCTTATTGCACTGCCACCTGAAACAAGGGTTAGCCCAGGCATTTTTACTGCCTCAAAGTATTTTCAACTGCTATAAGTACAGGTGACAACAGGGGTTTTTCCTATTCATAGACTCAAAGACATTTTCCTTCTAGCCATGGAAGAATAGTAAAGGAGTCGTTATAAAAGCAGGACTGCACTGTGCATAGGAGTTCTGAAACATAAGGTATCTGGTACTCCTTGAATAAAGTCATTGTATTAGGAAAATATTTTTGCTGTATATTTGTATGGAAAAAGGAGGAAAATATTACTATAGCCATATACATTCTTCATAATATAGCTGCAAGTGTGTACTGTCACAAGACCATTAAGATTGCAAGTGAGCTACTGAAATGTTAAAGAAAAATTGCAATAAATAAGGTTTCCTTGTTCTTATCTATTATGATGCAATCTTTAATTATATGACCAAATACTACTTATTCTATGATTTGAGTAGGTATGACATGTTCCAGGGAAATCTCTTAGCATAGTGTAGAAACGACCTGAAAGAGTTCAACCATATCCAGACTCATTTCCCATAATAACTTGGTTTTGCCCTAAGATAGAAGCTTAAAGAAGAACTGGATAGATCCATTACTTAAGAAAACTTTGAGAGAGTACAAAAACCTGGAGTGGTATTTCATAGAAAAAAAAAAATGGTGGCAGCTTTTATACTGTGTATAAGCTCCCAAAAGGTAACATTTCTTAAAAGGTAACATAATCTACAAAGGAAGACTGTATAAATAGATGACTAATGTCAATTCAGCAATGTTGCCTAAAATGACCTTGCAAATTAGAGTAGACAGGTTCAGTATTCCTTTGGGGAAACATTGGATGTGCCTACATGAGCTTTTAGTTTTGATCAGGAGCGTGCTTTTGAAGCAGATCTCCAAGTTGTCTCTGCTTACTGTGCTTTGGTTCATAGCACACAGCAGTCTCAGCATGCTCAGCATGGATTTATCTTGGATGAAACTAAAATGGAGTACACTTGGAGAGGGCACTTCATGCACCCCAACCACAGCCTATGAGAAGTAGTCCCAAAAAGAAAAAAAAAAGTAGAAACAAGCACACAAACAAACCCTGAAATGCGTGTTGTGTAGGTCTCAGGTTCTTGCCACCAACTGCAGACCTACAGAGCTGTTTGGCTGCTCTGTTTTCTCATATAGATATAGCCATAGTTTCTGCAGATTGCTGTTGGGGATGTATGCAGCAGCAAAAGTGTATCACTCAAAAGAACAGATCCTGTGGAATATTACAGTTTACAGTGATGATGTTCTGATACAAGGGGGGAAAAACACAGCAGAAGCCGACACTTTTTTGAAGAATATTAAAGCTATACGTAGCAGTCAACAGACCTTATAATGGGATTACTGTGCAACCTAAATAACACTGCTTGTTCACAGTGGTAATAATGTTTCTACTATCCCCAAAACCTATAGAATTTTAAGTTGGCATATTAATGTCTTCTGAATCTGTGTATGTGCTCACATTTTTCTTATATTTTTTGAGTTTCTCTCTGTGAAAGGGTGAGTTAGTGTTTTCTTTAACATAAGATGAATGAAAATAAATTGTTGGACAAAATATTTTCTTTAACTGTTAAAATTAAAATTAAGCTGTGTGTGTCTATGTGATACAGAAATGTGTATGAATTTATGTAGGTAGAAAGGAAATGTGCATTTTGCCCACTTTCCCTTAAAGAAGGACTTTCTAGACAAAGCCAAGTACCTTAAAGGACTTTATTGAAAAAATAGAAGTAAATGTGAACGTATCTATTGGCTTTGCCAGATTCTGGATTATGCCCCACTGGGCATGAAACAAAACAGTAAGAAACAGAATAACATCGATTATAAGGAAAAATCAGGCTTTTGTAATAAGACTACCTGTAAGCTGCAGTATTCATGGTGAAACCTTGGACTGTGTTCAGTTCTCATGCTGCTCTTAGAGGAGACAGGCTGTTTATTCTGATCCTCTGAGGAAGCTAAGGGCACGGTGGGTAAAACATCACCCATAAATTAGAAAAATGGTGGCTGTAAATGTTAACAAAGGACATCTGTCTTCAATACTGACAATAGAAACCTTGGAATATTTGTAATAGCAAATACACTGCAGACAACAGGAGTCTTTATGCTCAGTCACTTCATTACCTTGTCTTATTGTGTGGCAACAAGGTTTGCATTGTGAGAAAAATACGCATTTCTCAGTAAAATCCTGCTGGCCCTGTTGAAGCCAATTCTTGTTGAGTTCAGCAGGAAGAGGGTTTGAAGCAAAATATCTTCTAATAAATACTGGTTAGGTAATAGAGAAATAAAATTAGCTGATCTGGTAGAAAAAAGGACTGCCCCACTTCAGAAACATATTGTACTACAGTGATTTTTATTTTTCATATTTAATTTTTAAAATGTACTTGAGACTGTCACAGACTTTCAAGTTTTATTTTTTCTTACCTCACTGGAGCCAAACTTTACTCATAAATTGTGGGTACTAGTTAAGCGAAGTGCATGATCCATCATACTACTGCACGAGGTGGCCTGCCCACGTATGATTGCTGAAGCACTTTCAGTTTACCACACACTTGAAATAGTGCAACTAAAAGCACTATTCATGACTGTTAATCATCTCTTTCTGCCCCCTAGCAAAATTACCATGCTGTCTTATCTTGTTGGGAATAGGTATAGGTACCACAAGATTATCCCATAATTTCTGCTGGAGTGGGATGTTTAGAAGATTCCCTGTCAATAAAGGCAACAAGTTTAATCATAATCAGTATATGAAGCAGAAGCACCGAGGATTGTTCTAGTGTTTTCCTCTCCTCTAGGAATGGCTGGTAACCACTACAAAGAGCAAGTTAACTGCGAGGAGCAGGAGTTAGTGAATTATATCATACGCTGTTATAAATTGTCACACATAAGATGGGGGAAAAAATTAGGGAAGAAGAAGACAGATCAAGCATGGATGTAAGTGAATGTATGATGGCTTAAATACTGTGAAATCATATGAGAGCATCCAGACTCATCAGGAACACTATTCACTATCAGGCAGTGGTCATCACTGTTAAGAATTATTTGATCTAATAGGGTCCTTTGGGGGATGGCTAATTTATGACAATTTCCTTACTGGTCTAGCTCTGCTGAAGTGGAGTGTTACATTCTGCATATTCTGAACCTTGCAAAACTCACCATGGCTTCTACTGGGGCACTTTAAATGCTGTGATATATGCAGAGTAAAACAAATCCCAAAACAATTCCACAAATAACGCCACCACAAATCAGGACAATATTTTTAATAAGTTATTTGACTGAAGTGATGTAGCTGTTGCTGACACTGGAGTGATATCTCTCACTCATAGAGTACGAATGATTTGCATTTAGATTTCACTACAGCTGTCTACTTCTAATTCCAGAGACACATTCTCACTAAACAAACCTCATAGAAAGGGAGGCAGTGTTGATTTTTTTTTATTCTTTGAACTTCAGTGGTGTTTTTAAAGAACTGAAAGGATTGTGCTAATTTTTTGTTTGGGGGGGTCCCTACTGCAGTCATTAGGGCAAACTTCTTGGCTCAAGCTAAATAAAACATTCAGTTGTTATCTTTGGCAGATGGATTTTCTTGACGGTGGACTGAATTCGAGGCCCTGTGCTCAGAGTTCAGAGGTCATGTGTGAATTTGTTATGCTTCCTGGTTAACTCAACAAAATAAATGAATCTGATGAAATTCTCATGAAGTGTTTATTTTTTAGTGTTTCTATAATATACAATACATTATAATTTATGAGGCATAATTGAAGAAAAGTCTGGAGGAAGTTGTGTATAAGATTAGGGGATTATTAAATCAACTTTATTGTGTTTTCAAAACTTAAAAATGTTTTACAGCTACAATAAATTGCTTGAGAGTGCTATCAACCTATAAATTTTAATAATTTAATAAACATTCTGCCATAAAGTGGGGCATGTGGCCAAATCCCAGAGCTGTTTGTGCACAGAGTATCATAATAGTAATGTAATGTTTTTTGTTTACGTGGATAATGGAAGAGTGATGTGTTCTTATGCATAACACGTGGTGATTGGTCATTAATTTTAATGAACTGCATCTAAGAACTCGCAGGAGTCAGGAGGATAGCTGACATCCCCCTCCTTTTTCCCCATCTGTTAGATCTGTTAGATACTGCTGTTGAATATAAGGAGAGAGCATCACTTATTACCTCTCTCAAAGCATGTTGACCTTTTAGGCTCTTGGCAAAGTGACTGCAATGTCAATTTACATCTTAACGGGAGACTGAAGGCAGTTATTCATCTCGCAGTGCTTGCCCAGAAGGACACAAATAGGGAAAATGTAAATTTATTTCACATGAAGGGGGAGGAGACTGAATAGAATTGGAAAGCAGCTGCTGCAATAATTTTGGGTATATTCCTTAATTTTTTCTTTTTCTTTTTTTTTTGTCATAACTACGATTTAGAGTGATAGCTGTTTTTCATCATATCTGTAATCAATCATCAGTATCATCAATTGTCTGGGGGATTTTTTTGCGTATGACCTCGGTAAACTATATCCTGCCAGCAGAGTATGTGGTGGAACATCTAAGAGGTCTTCTCCAACAGTAGCTCTTCTGCACGGGATGGTGGGAGTGGTGGGGCAAGAAAGAGCCAGTGCAGAACCCTTCTGGGATCTCAATAAGAAAGGCACAGCAACAAATGGCTTAATAAGATAACTGCTTTAATAAGAAGAGAAATATAGATACCCAGCAACTCACGTCCCTTCAGTTGCTGGGCACCCTGCATTCGTGCAGCATTGATTGGAGCCCAGATAGATAGATTTTTGCACAGCACACTATGCAGAGCAAATCCTGCCCATGGAAAGAATCTCTCCCTTTTGGTCATATGATTTCCTCACAAGAAAACAAGTCTACTCCTAAAGGATCTTCTCATGAGAACTTCTTGCTGCACTTTTAGATAAAGGCAAGGCCATGTAGGTGGTGCAATCAACAGTACCCAGCGGGAGCTGCCTACAAGCTTCTCTCTTGCAATGTGCTCGCTGAGTTTATCCTGCAGCCAAGGAATTTGTGCAGCACAGCACAGACCTGAAGGCCACGCAGTATGTATAGCACAGTAGAGCACAGTGCAGCACAGTCCTGCACCTGCTTATGTTGACTGTTATGTGCACCACTAGTTCCTAAACGTGCAACACTCTCCCAGTCAGGATCAATAGAGTAACTATCCAACAATGAAATAACTTTGAGTGCAGAATTGTATGTAATGTGATATCTGCATTTGTTGATAATACAGCACCTAGAAACAATCATTTATTTTTGCTCTTCATTTATGTTCTATATTTAAAAAATAGTTTTTCTGGAAATCTAAATAAATAAATTTAAAATTAAAAGAAGTCGCTCACAATTTCCTCTACTTCTCCTATGCTAAAAAAACCCAACAGATGAGATGGATGAGATTTAATCCAACTTGCAGTGACTTAATCGAGGGAAAGGTTGTACCATAGATGTCAATCTATATACATTGTTTACAATTTATAAAAACATAATTTCAGAACCTCTTGAAAGTATATGTATGTCTTCATTCATGTATCTATTTATTGCAAAGGGAGAATCCATTTTCTTCCATGTTATGCTCATCTCTCATGAAAGGAGTCCTCATTTACTAGTGGAATTGACAAAGACCATGTATCAAGTGATGGTTTCTACCTTTGATGTAATTTCATTTTGCGACTATACAAATATATATATGTGCACACACTTCAACTACATTTTGACTTAATGAAGAGCTTAATAAAAATCAGCATTCATAGCTCCTGTGTAGTCAGATAAATTAGTTAATGCACAAACGGAGCTCTTATGTATTATGCAAAAGATTAGTTTTAACATTTGCATAATGTACTACAAATGACCTACTGTTTCACGCAGTAGAAGCTGGGTTAAAAGCGGGTTGAAAGCTGAAGTGACGTCAATAAAATAACTACTCCTAGCTTGGCACATCTCATGCATTCTCAAAAGTTCAAGACCCCCTATAGCGCTGAGAGAACAGCTGAAAGACATTGAAGGTGGGTTAAAGCAAAAATAATGCAACAGGAGTCAGCAGGAAAAGCAGAGAATGATCAGTGTGATTTGGATTGCAGGGATCCTTAGCTCTTCAGTGGCTGATCCAAAATCCCATTAAACTGAAAAGCAGTCTATGCTTTCTTAAAGAGTATTAGTCTGGACCACAAACTGCAGATCTGAGGTATGAGATGATTGTACTAATACAGAACTGTCTGCTTTGTGAGCTAAACCTTAAATCAGTGTAATTTCTGAGGAGGAAGGGGGGAAGCAGTCTTTCCTTACAAATCTGGAAATAATTATGTGGTAGCTTCTCTACATGAGAAACAGCAAGAGTCCGAATTTACATCATGAATTCGAACATATCTGAGGGTGGCACAGAGACTGGATTGGAAATGCATGGTCTCCAGTCAGTCCTTGGTTTGGTTCATTACATGGTCAGACACCTTACTCTTTCCTCGGGTTTCATGTAGGAAAAAATCCCATGAAAACACTCTCACAAAATTTTGGCTTGCTATGGTAAATAGCTTACAAGAACAATAGGTCCATGGTACTAACACTATTCAATATGGATTGTCTGAGTCAGCATTACTCATAAAATATTATTCTCTAGCTGTCTGCTGTTAGATAGCCTGTACTGAAGGCATTTCAGACCCTCCACAGTCCTGGGGGCCAAACAACCTCTTTGATTGGTGCTATTAAGGAACCTTCTTAATTTCCTCTCAAACAAAGGATTAAATGAACATGTTAGAATAGTTAACTCCAGATTGACTGAGGCATGTGAACAGAGCAATTAAAAGAGATATATACTACCACCAATTGTATAATGGACTTCTCTCTGTCATATGTTGGAAGAAGCACAAAGGCATTTTGTGCTGTGTGTTGGGCAGACATACAGGTACCGAAATTAATTTAATGTACTTTTAATCTAATTTTGAAGGGGATGCTTAATGAAATTTGAGAAGGAATCAATCAATACACAAAGTATTATCACTTTAATTATTTTGTTCTTATTGAAGAAAAAAACCCTGAAACAGCCACTTCTTTGTACATTCAGGGCAAGAAGAGTTTGCTATCCAAATAATTTTTGACTGAGACCATCTTAAATTATGTTTTTCTTGGGGTAGAATAAGGTCTAATCCACTCTTGTAGTATAAAAATGTGAGCTGCAGAAGTCGAATTTCAGTGTTGCCAATTCTTGCAGCCTGTTAGTATGGGCCTTGTAATGTCTGATGATTCCAGTGAAACCGTGGGCCCCAGCGCTGTGTGAAAACGTTAGCAAAAGAAATTACTAGGTCTTCAGCTTACACAAGAGAAGCTTTAAAAAACAGATATATTTGAAGAACTGGAAAAAGGAGTAACCCATTTTTGGAGCAGGGAAGAAAGAATGGTTATCCAGCAGGGGGGATGGGGGCATTACAGCACCCACAACGAAGGGCTGCCTTGGGGTCTCCACAGTACGATGACCTCTGCCGCGTGGGACGTCGGGTTCTGTCCTTTGCCCTCACCAGCACTCACGCTCTGCCATGCACTTCCTCTGCTGACATGGCTCTGTTTGGGAAGCATTGAACGGTTTAGGGCCTGTGCCTCCTCCAGAATGGGAGCTGAACTCCCGTATCACTAGCCGGGGATGGTGAATGTTTTAACCTGCACACTCCATCCAATACTAGCACTTCTTCCTACTCTGACTTCTGTTATTCTTCTGATTCCTTACGCAGTGCTGCTCAAATATTTGACTTCTGCATAGAAAACCTGTGTTGCTCAGGAGTAAACGGCAGAGTGAGAACCCCTTCCTTTCGATAACACGCACAGGCATAGCAGATGGAGTAAATGGACCAGCTGGTTTCAGTGCTGAGCTACCTGTGTCTCGCTCCAGCCGCTCTACCAGGAGGAAGACCACCTGCTTGAATGTTTGGTTAAAACCTCTTTTGGGAGAAAGAAGCAAGAAATTCAAAATTATATATTTCATTCAAAGATTATGTTATTTCAATGCTTTGGTGGTCATGGGGGGGGTGGGGGTGGTGTAAGAAAGTAAGCAGGGCATCTAATTATGGTAATTGTTTTCAGAGACTTGGTAACAGCCACAGGCACAGCGGATTGAAGTCAGGTCATTTTTCTCAATCAGATGAAGTCTTATTGTTTCACTAGGAAGCAGTGTTTGCAGCTATCTTTATGACAGCCACTGTTCTGTCTTAATTAGTAATATTATTTCTACTTCACCTAAAATAGCTGAAGGGTTCTCCTGGGATCTATTCTTGGATACAATTTTGTTTAATCTTATTATTAATGGTAATAATTTTTTTTCTTGCTTGGATTATCATCTGTATGCCAATGATTCTATTATTTAAACAAATAATTATTACACATTACAATTCCATTTACTGCATGACAATAACAAATCATAGTTACGGCTTATTCAAAGTAAATTAGTTCTAAAACACTAATAAAATTAATTGCAAGATGTTTGATTGGAAACTAGAGCTAGTTAAAATAGGAGCTCTTTATCATGGTCTTTGATAGTGCATTACTTACTGGAATAAACCTACCAGCCTTAAATATCTTGGTGCTTGTTAGCAAACAAAGAGTAATTGAAACTTGGTTGCTAAGAGACATTATTTCTCATTGTTGACAATCACGATTTTCTTTGATTGCTGCTTCTATTGTTGTTCATTACACAAGCTAAATGTTTTCATATAACACTGTGAAAACATGCTTTGGATTCCAATTGTTCTATGTGATACTACTGGGTCTGTTTAAAAAGCTATCAGTCAGGATGGCATGCTCTTGGAAGAGTGGTGGTGTGGGATTTTCTATTGTGGATATACATTTTTGGAATGCCAAAGAGACATGAATGGAAGCTGTAATTGCAATCCAAGATTAGCAAAGCTAGTGTTCTCTTATATACTGCAGGAGGAAATATTTGTAGCAATTGTTTGATGTCAAAACGTCTTAGCAGCACCAGATACATTTTTCAGATGCTAACACTGGCTTTTGAGGAAGCAATTTTAGTCATCTGAAAGGGGCTTTATTTTTAAAGCTGCAGTACTCGATACTCTTTGTAAGCTAAGCCCCACAAAAGTGTCTTTATTTCACCCCAAACCATTAATCAAAGTCCATAAAAAATGTGGCCACCTTCTGGAAGGGTATTCTTTGGCAACTAAAAAAAGTCAAAGCTCTTTGATTGCTGATGCAAGCAACCATCTATCATTTTTTCCCAAGTAATTCTGTTTGATCATATCATGTAGCTGGCAGATTCTGTTCCAAATTATTTGGTGATTAATGCAAGGGATGAAAAATTAACAGCAAAAACCCCACCCACACTAGTTGACTATTTTGACCTGTTAAATAGGCAACTTTTGTTTTAGGTCAAAACTCTGGTCTGTGGAAATTACTTAAATAACTGAAAAGGGAAAAATCTAGAAGACAATTTATAAATTTTCAAATTTTTAAGTTTAATTTTTTTAAGTTTAAATTTCTAAATTGTCTTTTAAATTAAATAAAATCTAGTGTATGCATATTCTTGCTCTGGCAGAAAATATTAGGAAAAGATGGAAGGACATGGAATAAAGACTTATACTGTGAACTAGAAGGTTCAGTGAGGACTTTTGATTCTCCAGGAGATGCATGATTTTCTTTGCAGAGAGCTATATCCCTTTTCTCTGAACTGCTGAGGAGCCTTTCAGCTATTAACTTCTTCAGGTTGTCTGAGGGTCGCTTACATATCTAAGAGCAAGGAGGACTCATGCAGGAGGACAAATGCAGGAAGTACCCACTGCAACAATTTACATGACAGGTTTGGTTTACATAGCAACTTACAGCACAAATTTTTAGACTGGGAATGTATGCTTTGGAGAGACGCCAGTAGCAGTTCAAGGGGGAAGGCAGTATGACCAATTTTGTTTTGACTATAGGTTTTTTCAGATCAGGAGTTATACCCCTGTGTGTCTGTGAAGTACCTTGAAAAATTAAGTCAGAGCCTGTCTGGTGCTACAGAGCACAACTGCTATATGCATCAGTCCTTGTGATGTAAACAGAACATACATCATAAGAGAGCAGTTTCCATCGGAAAGAGAAACGGATTCTGTGTATATATGTGTGTGTGTGTGTATGTGCACATGATTGTTGGTTTCACGTGGAAACCCAGTGTGGCAAAAATGTTGTCAGCTTTAGTCCTCTAAGGACTGAGTTCCCGTGCTGAAAAGTTTGATGCTGAACTCTTTCACTTCATGTCTGTGTTTTGAGGTATTTTTTCACTTTAATTGAATCATATGAAAAGCTGGTTCTTTTCATTCATTTAAAGAGGGATAGCTTCTACTTGAAACTGCTGGGAAGTGAGGTTTGTATTTAACGTGCTAGTAGAAGAGGAATATTGTGGAAGGGCAGCTGATCTTTTAATTTTCCTCTGAAAGGGAAGTAACCTTTGCAATGTATTGCAACAAGGATATCCTTTGTGTGTTTCCATGTGTAGTAAATACATGCTGATGTTGATACAATCTGTTTTCCTAATGAGTGTTTTGCTTTTGTATATAATTTGTCTCAGTATTCTTTTGTTTCTTTGTATTAAGTTTCTATTAATTGACTTACTGTTTAGGTACTGTGACGAATTCTTGGTTTCTAGTTTCTAATTTGATTACTTAATTAATGGTTTCCAGAGTTCCAGTTTGAGAGAATGATGGCAGCTGTGTAAATGCAACACAGCTACCACTGGTTTTGAGTACTGAACGAAAGGACTGAATGCCAGTCAAGTTCCTAGGGAAACATTTTAAGAGAGTATGGATAAAATCATAGAAACCTATAGCTGGGAAACACAGAAATCAGACTTCATCCAGCAGTCAAGGCAAAATTTTAATGGGTTCAGATACCTTTTATGTGATCTGAATGAGTTTATTACATATTTAAGGGGAGTTTCTCTAATGGAGTCAGCCAGAGTAGATCTCTCTTGAGAATGTCTCAAGTTTTCAGACCAATTCTATATGCACTGTGTGACTGTGCATCGTGGAGGAACCAAGCTATAAATTCTGCAATCTGTTATCTGGGTTGAATTCCAGAGTGTGTGGCTACCTAGTCTTTTGGGACTTTATTCATTCAAGAAGAAAAAGTGTATACATAAAATCTCGTAACCTAGGAACAATGAGAGAGGACTGTCTGTGTACAGAAAGCAGATTAGGCTGGGGTTGGTGACTTTATGACAGCTATTCCAGTATGTTTTATTTAAAAGAAAAATGCCAGAGGTTTAGTGCTTTGGAAAATACCACTATCTAAAGCCAGTGCTGTATGATGAACACAATAGGGGAACCACGGTGACAGCAAAGAGAGATTTAAATTTCTTTAAATGTTCGCTTTTTCCATTACAGTCCCTGTGTTATATCATCCTCATAAACATTGCTGGAGTCTTGCTATAGGACATTCACTCTGGAAAGATGTTTGTCACTGTGGTGCATGTGGACTGCCTTCCAGCCAGGGATTCAGTTCCGTATAGGGCAATGTGCTGAAGGAAGCCAGTTTGGACAAAAAGGGACTAAGTCTTGAGATGGCTTCAATAAAACCATAATCTCCTGCACAGGTAAGCTTCACCTAGGTAGTAAGTATCACTGAGCCAAATAAAAGAACACAGACATTGCTATGCTGCATCCATACTATAAGATGCTGAGCAGATGTGATATAATAGGAGAGGCCAGTGTAAAGAGAAGGCAGAGCACTTTTTATCAAAATGTGCCACATGTTTTGTGGAAGCTTGTATCTACACCAAGATCTGATATACCTAACATTTAATCTCTGTATGTCAAGTGTTTCTTCTCCACACATGGTAGTTATAGGTGGATGAATGGGTGCAACTGTCAGCACAGGTAACTTCTTTATTTGTGTTCATAGTCACATTTTGCTGTCTATGAGACCAGTACTAATACCTGCATTCTCAGTTTACTTCAGAAATGTTTCCATTAAAATCAGTGAGCGTTTTGGTGCAAAACAAGGGAAAGGGATCTAGTGTCGTATTAGTTGAGAAGTGTCTGTGACAGTTCATTTGCTCATGAAAAAGGGACCAAGGACGCTCAAAGCTGCGACTGGTATCTGAAACAAGTAAGAGAGGGTTTTCAGTCTTTTACTTGAAGTAAGAGGAAGGTTTTTAACGTCTAGACCCCCATCTACTTATGATGCTGTGCATCATTTACATTTACATCAGATTACATTTACTGCACTTTCTAATTACCCATTACACATCCACTCCTGTAATTTCATTACACTCATCTGGGTGGTGATGATAGGACATGTCTGAGCTCTCTCACCCTCCCGTGGCTATGCGCAATGGCCCTCAGTTCTGGTTTGAAAAGAGAGCTATCCTCCAGCAAGCCTCTTTAAAAGAAAAATCCCAGACCTCTTAAAAAAAAAAAAAAGTCAGAGTCTTAAGTTTGGGACTGGTGCAGGGCATGGTTTAGAGTAGCTTGAAAATCTCACAATATTTTTGTGCATTTTATTTTGTGTATGCACACAACACACACCATTCTGTGTCAAGAGAATAAGATGTTTGATTGCTATGAAAAATGAGATTATGTTCTGCTACAGACACTTGCACCTCTGTGTTCTGAGTGCAAAGTAGATTTGGCATGTTACTAGCCCAGACCGGTAATGTTTTATTTCTGCATTATAATAATGTAAGAACCTATGAACAGCGGAAGGTAAAAGAAGTTGTGGTGTTGCCAATTCTAGTGATGTAATTGTGAGTTTCATGCTATTTTTTGGTTGTTATAATGCCAAAAGTGAGAAACTTGAGTTTTATTCAGGAAAACTTTTTAAACCTTATTATTATAGAAAGATGCTTGAAAACAGATGCTAGAAACAGGCATGAAGTTCATGTTCAGATCTCTTTCAAGCTGTATACAATGTAACATCATCTAACTATATGATTAATTTAGGATTAACAATTTGTTCAAAGGATAAAATGCTTCTTTGGATTTATTTTTTATGATGGATGTTTGTAGTGCATAAAATATGAGCCTGAAGCAATTAAAAGCAAGTCATTGAATTATATTCCTACTGCTTCCTTTTACACATTTTTATTTTAATTTGTCTCTGTTTCTACCAGCTTTCTCTACCTGGCGTAGTTCCATACTCCGTGTTTGTTTCAGATCACTCAGTTGGACTCCAGTCAGTCCTGAAAATCCTTCTGCATATGTCTAAAGTTAAGGCATACGCACACGTATTTAGTCACCAGGTGTGGCGATACTAGTTGGTGTGAGTAAAGAGTACAGGAACTGTATTTTACCTACCAGTTATGTAAAAAAATGCCTTATGCATCTAACTTAAATTAGTCATTCAAATTGTGGAAGTCAGAACCTCCCAATCCCTCAAAGACAAATTTTGAGGGAGTCAGAAACTGGGGATATACAATATTCTATTTGTAATGCTTTGTGCTTCCACAGTCTCTACTTTCACATAAATCTTTTTTGGATACTGCTTATGTTTTGGGTTTCAGGTTTTTTAATATGTCTGTAACTTTTCATTTGCACCACATGCTTTTCCAGGGGAATATAATTGATCTATTCCCCTTTGCAATATTCTTTATTTTATATTCACTTCAGCTGCCTCCTTTTCTTCCTCCACCCCAGTAAATTCTTTGTTCCAGAATTATTTTCTCAGAAGCTTCCTGATTTATTGTTTCTGTTTTAAGGAAATGTGTAAAATGATAATTGGTGCAGGCATTACTGCTTTCAGTTTACAATATTACTGTCTAACTAGAATGACATTCATTTTACTGATAAATGTGAGTTAAATCTGAAATTCAGAATAAGGAAATCATTACATTTTTGTTTGAGAAAAAGATTTTAAAATGCTCCACACTGTAGCTTGTCAATGGAGATTGTGAATTTTTAGTAGCCAGAGCTTTTACCCGTAGTGAATAAATGCCTCAGGGTAAGAGGTCAAGGACAAAGACCTCCCTCAGCTGTCAATATTCAGGCAATTGATCTTCTCGTTTTATTTAATCTCACCAGCCACTTCCCTTCCTTTCCTCTCCCTTCCCTCCTGCCTCTTTCCCCTTCCCCCCAGTCTACTTAGGGAAACTAAATGTCCCTGCTGCCAGCAGAGCTTAGTGTAAGTGTAATATTACATGAATCAAAGGGCCTTTAGGCCATGATATAGACTGGTAATTTATTACTGAAGAACAGAGGCTTTTTTGAAATTTCCTTTAGTTCAGGCAGATCACTGTGAATTAACTAGGCAAGAGGGCAGCAGGTGCTCTCATTAAATTTACAGTCACTGGCAGCAGACAGGGAAGTATTTAAAAAAAGAATATGCAGCTGTGCTGACACATGTAATTGCAACCATCCACAGACACACAAGATGTGCGGGGGTAGCCACAGACTTTCGGTGCTTGAGCTGCGCTGGCACACAAGGACCAACGCACATTGTGCTTATGATTAGGTCCCTAAAACCTAATTGCTTGGACTAGACCTCCAAATGTGTGAGAAACAAATGAGCTACTTGCAGAGCTGGGCTTAGTTGAACATCCCAGCTGAAGTGACCTTGAACTTCAGAGAAGTTCATAGCCTGATTGCAGCTTTGTGGTTTTGGCATTTTTCCACTTACCATTTTGTGAGTCTGTGAAATAACAGCTTCAACAAATCTTTCCTTGATCTATGTTCTTGGTTCAGTTTCTTCAGCCATTAGACAGTGTCTTGTGTATAACTGGTATTTGAAACTTATGAAATGATGTTTTCGGCAGAACCAAACCTGTATTTTCCTTAAAGGAAAGGAAATTCTATGCAAAGCTGCTTCCATTTCAATAATGACATCTTCTCAGTTTACCTTTGTAATTGTTTATTACAAAACCCAGTATGAAAATGCTTATTTTTTACCCCAAACATTGCTTTGAGAAACGTTTACAAAGTAAACTCTTGGCATGGATCCAAAGCTCATTTAAGTCAAGACTTCACTGACTTCAGTTAGGTTTACAACTGGCCTTTAAAACCTAGTTTTAGCTTTAGATGTCTGTGCTTTGTTTTCGTTAATTTTCATGGAAGTTCCACACACATGTCTAAAGGCACTACATGGACCAGAGTCTTATGCCTTGTTGTCTAAGTTCAATACAATCCTTAAATGTAAATATACTGAAGAGTCAGTGCTCTGTATTCAAAATATGTTGTACTTCGTCCACTGCTATGCAGCATATGGTATTTGTATACTGCACACTGTTACAAAATTGTGCCTATATTTTTCCTAAGTTTCTTTCAAAAACATTTTATCTTAAAAAACCTGAAAAAAGTTAGTTTGGTTGATCAGAGAAAATCTGAATTATGCAATTCACCATGCATAACTACAAAGGAATATAATTTTTTTCATTTATAGACATTTTGGGTTTTGAATTAACATTCTAGCTTTTTCTTTCTTTCTTTCTTTCTTTCTTTCTTTCTTTCTTTCTTTCTTTCTTTCTTTCTTTTTCTTTTTCTTTTTTTTTCGTTTTGGAGAGCATGAATCAAATAATAAAGTATAGGTTCAAGTTTTTAATTCCCTTTAATCTTAAAAATAAAGATGTTTCATACTACATTTTTCAGTATATCTGACCATTAAAGCAAATAAAGGGAAACCTATTGCCACAATTCCTCAATATTCTTTCTATGTATAAACTTCTTTCAGGATTACAAATCACCAAAGACAAATATAGTCATCTATACTAAGTTTGAGGAAGATGTTTCCTCTCTCTTGTTTTCTATTTACAGTTTCCCTGGGTTCATAAAATGGTCTGATGCTACAGAGCTATGAACAAAGTACACTGCTTTTAATAGAGCCGTTTATCTGCTTTTGAGAAGATTAGCATGCAATCCCTCGAGATATTTCTCAGCTAATAAGAATAAAATGAATGCTACTTGAGCACCTGTAATCAAATTACTTTTTATTCCCTAAACCCTTGACAGACTCTGAAGTCTTGTAGTTTCCTAGGTGGGCATTTTACAGACCTTGGTACTGTAGTGCTGGGATTTTCCCTTTCTCTTCTCTTACATTTTCCCCATTCACCATCCATCATTACTTGAGAGAAAATCAGAATCAACCAACCAAAAAGAAGACTCCATCACAATGAAAATCCCAGCATTATGGAGGGATGAAGCACCCCTCCAGCCATTCCTCTGTAGCTGTCACAGCCCAGTCTGCAGTGCTGGTGGAACAAGGCCAAAGCATTTTATGTCTTGTTGATGTACCCTGCTACTGCAGACTTGACTGTTCGAGACAACTGTCACAGCAAAACTGAGGTATCTATGGGAAAAAAAAGGTTAATTTAAGGAAAGAAGAAATGAGCGTATATAGTAAAGTCTCTCACAGTTCAAATGAAAAGCAATGTGTAAAACTAATTCTGTGCAATGTAACTTGGTTTTCAAGGAATTATAGCAGGCTCAAATTTAGCCTGGCATCTTCAGGCAGAATTAAGTAGTTTTAACTTAAAATACTTTAAATAGATATTCTGAGCTTGTTATATGTATATTTACAAATGAAATGGGCTTTCGTCGTCTAGCTCTGATGAATTTTTCTGTTATCTCCACAGCGTGAGGTTTGGTTTTGTCTCATCATACTAAAATGACCTAGTTGTGATAAGTGGATCCATTTCCCAGACTGGGAAACAGAAGTTATATTTTGCACAGAGTTCATGTGTTCTTCAAGTTGGAAGCCTATTTAGGTGACTAATAGGTTTATTCTTGGCCCTTTGAAAATGAATTCATCTAATTCATTGACTATATCTTTAATTATTATTATTGCCAATAAATTTGCTAGACTACTAGGAAAAAAGCCAACAGAACAGAGCCAGAATACTGTTAGATTAAAAAATGGTAAGTACTAACTGTTGGTTGAAAAGTTAGTGTATAACCAGATAAGATGTTCATGTCAGGATGTCTTTTCATGGATTTCTGATCAGATGTGATACCAACTTGATACTGAATTTTTTATTCTCACCTCACTCTCTGTAATCTTCTGGCATGGCATTCCCTAGCACTTGTGCTGACACTGTCTTCGCAATGTCAATCACACTCCCATCTCAGGTGAAATTAATCAGAAAGATTCAGCTGAAAAGGACTTCTCCAGCTGCCTCCACATACCATGAGGATAGCCTGTCATGGGCTAGAACAAAGAGAAAGGGTTTTCTTGCTGGGAGTGGGTCTTATTAGCACCTTTGAAGCTAGTGTAGATGAAATCCAGAAATCAACTCTGTCTCCCTATAAAGGAAGAAAAGTTGCATGGAAATGCCTCACATGACCTGAAAATGATAGTCTAAAGCAGGAATTAACAAATCCTATACAGTGGCACAAGATGCCTGACTCAATCATCTTAATACCAACAATTTTTAGCAATCTTCAATTTCTGCATCTTAGGCATGCTTTAAAACTCAATTTTTATATGAGGTCACTAGATTAAAAATCCGATGAAACAATTGTTCATTTTTAATCTATTTTTTCCCTTCTTATAATTAAAACCTTTTTTTTAAATTTAAGATCTATTCTGTAAAGTAAACAGAAGTCAGAACATATTATCAGCAATGAGTTTATTTCCATTACAATGAACTCATTATCTTACTGGCTGTTGAAAATGGATGAGGCCACACTTCTGCCAAAAGCCGAAGAAGTCCTACAGTGAGGGGCCTTTTACTGGGAAGCTGCAGGAAACCTTTGTTTAGTGTTTTTGGGTTTTTTTAAGGGAAATAAAGTATTTTCTTTTTTTATTTTCCTTACTATTTTTGGCTAACGGGTTCATTTTCTTGTTCTCTGGGTACTGCAAGGTGATGCAAAATGAAGGCAAAAGGCATGCAAAAATGGACTTCATTAGGATTGAAGTAATAATAGTTCTTGAAAACACATGCTCAGTTGTAGAATGTCTTTGAATGATTTCACAAATTAATAGTCTATGAACATCAAAATATATCACCCTATTAATAACTCTTAAATGTTTATTTTACGCAAATTAATTGGAGCTTAAATGTATTGTATGCTTGATGAGTCACCTGCAGAATTGAAAACCTAGACCAAGCATCTTTCCAAACTTATACAGGAATAAGCATTATCAAAATCTGGCACATTTTTTTTGCTACTGTTAGCTGAAGTTCCACAGCAGAAAAAAGCCAGTATGTTGCCAACTACTTCTACTCTTCACAGTGTCCAGAAATTTCAGTTTCCTGATACTGAGATTCCTCTTTATAGTAGCAACAAAAGCCATTGGCCGTAAATCTTAACTGATTAGTGTCAAATAAAAATATCTGCTCTCAACAACACATTGTTACATGCCCACTTGAATAGAACATTTACCTTTGCAAACTTTATGTAAGACACATGGCATTTAATGCACCTTTACTGTAGAAGAGCTCATGATCTTGGCACATGTGTATCCAAAGGAGTATCTGGTTTACCATCAGTTCAGTTACTTTGTTAACAGACATCATTATGACATTTGTTTTCAGTGATAAGCTCTTCAGATGCTTAATGTAGAAGTGACCAGAGTTTTATTTGTCGTAAACACAAATTCTTTCCGGAGTATGCTTTCCATTATATTTATCATAAAGATGGTCTAATTAAAATTTCTTTTAAGAGTATCTTTTGGCATGTTCTATTTCTTTTTTTTTCCCCTGCAAATGAATATCATGCTTTCATGTCTCATTTTTAGTGTTTTGCTGAGGAAAATAAAACAGAATAGATACACCATTAATGAGGTGCAATGTAACTCAACCAAGACTATGAAGCACCAGATGTTCTCACATCAGTCCGTATCTAGAGTGAGTATACTGGCATGCAACACCTTCATGCTCCTTTGATCAACGGCTTCTTAATGCTGTGCCGCCTGATTGACCTCTAACGAAGTTCTGCTCCACTAACCAGAAGTTATGGTGTAACTTCTTTGTTTTAACCATCATTATGTTACACACACCACCTCTATCTACCCTATTTCTTGCTGTCTACGGTATCTAACTTTTGTTGTCACATTAGTCATTCAGAACAAGTGTATCAATTTATTTACCCTATTTTGATTTTCACACTATTTTACTTGGATTATTCATTTTTTTTCCAGCTCCCCCAAAAAGCATGTTAAAGTTAGAGGACAAAGTGAAAGTAAAAATCATTGTGGTTTAATGAAGTTTTTTAAGTCAAATAATTAAAAATTATATTTTGTCATCATTTTGAGTTCAGTTATAGACAAGAAAAACCTAAGTATATTTATTACACTTAAACCAATAAGCATAATTTAAAGGTGTAAGAGGACCAAGTACATTAATTACATAATTTCTTATGCTGTTTTTATGTATCAGTTTAAATACAGAAGAGTCCCAAAGCATTTTTTTCCAGTTCTGCTGGGATCCCTCACCCTTACAGTCACTGAAATGCAACATGGAAACCATTTCATGGCATCAGGAGAATGTGGACAAGAAAACAGAGGCTTAACTTTTCTAGTTGAAACTCAAGGCAGGATTTTAGGTTCCCATCCAGGAACCTAAGAATAGTCCTGTTTTTGTATTCAGATGAGTAAGTTATATGAGAAACTAAAAGTGTAAGAATTGTAGGATCCAGTGGATTGGAATGGTCATATTTACCAGATGTAGAAGGAGTGGGCAATGGGGGAAGACAGCGATGGAGCCTTACCTTGAAGCATATACCAGCACTTTAAAAACATGTTATATCACTGTGTGATCAACGTGAGACAACGTGATAATTGTTAAGCAACTAGAATTGCTTTTTCCCAAAACCTGGAAAAATACAAACATTTTTTTAAAAAACAAATAAATCAGTGGCTGACACAGTGCTCATGTTATGAAGATTTGAATAGCTGAAGCTGAGATGCACCAAATTCTGGTGTTCATACTCTTTTTACAACATACACTTTAAATAGACTCTGTATCTCACTGTCTTGTTCTAACCCAGCTAAGGGTGTTAAAATGCACAGTTCTCAGGTTTTTAAGTTAGTGTAGATGACCAAGAAGTATCTGTCTAAAATGAATAATCAGTAAATCATCTGTACTGTGACAAAAGTAATGTCGGACTCCTTTAGTATGATTCTTTCTGTGAAGGAAAAAGAAATTAAAAAAATGTTTGTTGTAATGTTTTCTCTCAAGGGACTCCACCAAAAGGAAAAGCAGTTTCTTGTTTTTCACTGGGACTTCAGTTGAAACTGCCTAATAAAGGGAAACAGTAATTGCTTTAAAATTAGGTACTTATACTTGCCTAATGTTAGTCCATGAAGACAAAAATTTGAATGGCTGTTTATTGTAGTACAGTGACTCTCATATCTCTGAAAGATAAAATTCTTGAAAACATGTTGAGTTTTACATAGCAAGTGTTATGGCTTAAACAAATTTTGAAAACTTCACCTCCAAACAGCACTTGCACAGGGCACAGATTTGGTGTGACGGCTGAGACGCCTGTCCTCTCAGCGATGACCAGTGAGCAAGGGACACCTCTGAATCCTTACAGCTCAGGTGAAGGCCATCTGTGGGTGTCTGTTAAACATGTGTTGTATCTTACCCAGCATATGCACATATGTATGATGAAAGATACCTATGCATATTTTAGCCTGCATTTTGTAAAAATGTGTTGCTAAGTAATCCTTTCTGAGAAACAAGATATTTTTCTTGGGATTTTGGGGCACTATTGTAATGCACATTGATATATTGAGTAAAGCACTCAATGGACATTGCAGGCAGGGCAAGTATAATTCCTGTCATGGCAGGAGATTGCCTTGCCTCTAGTTCTGCTGAAGTGGTGATTTTTCAGGGGGCTGTTCTTATACCTCTGTTTTTTTTGTCCTTTTTCTTCTCCGAGGTTGTGAATAATTCTCTGCAAATTGAGAAGTCAGTGTCTACTGTAGCATCAGTTTCTGCCATGCGTTTGTACTGGATAAACAAAGATGTGGGTTTGCTGAAATACATATGTCTAACCAGAATTGACCTGCTCAGCACAAGACACTGTCTTCTGAGCACACAGATGTGTTCAGAAGGAAATAGTTTGTTAAGTTGTTATCTGGATTGTATTTCTAGTCATGCATGTCTCTTTCTCTCCATCTCTCCTTCACTCCCTCTCCCCCTGCCTTTTTTTTTTGGTCTTGTGAGTCCTTCCATCTCTACTATTTGCAACATTTCTGGTAGGTAGTCCTGGATGTAAATGTAAGCCTTACACAACCGCCATATGTGCAAGTGATGTACTAGCCTATTAAAGCCTCCTATGGCTTTAATAGAATCCCAGCAAATTTAACTCTTAGTTTTGCAGGGTTTTCTTTCTCTTCGGTTGGTTGGTGTGGTAACATGGCAGGGTGATGTGACTGAATTTCTTCTTTCTTCGCAGTCTCCCACATGAATCTTAATTGCTCCATAGTTGGCTGATGTCTTTGATCATGTTTGGCCCCTGTACAGAGTCTGTAGCATTTCAGTTACAGACTTCTACTCCAAAATGGATTTGGTATCTTTTCTGAGAGAGTTTCTGTTCTCAGTGAAATCTTTCTCTCTCTCTGATACATACACACACATATATATGATACTTTTCTGTACACTCATTTCATCTTAATAGCATCAGTGCATTGAGGAAGCAGATGCAGCTCCTCCTATAGTACCTGCCAGTTCTGATAGAATGATGGAAGTGAGACTGTTATCATAAATGTACTGCATTTTTTATAAAGATAGAAAGTAAACCTTGATGTTTTATTTCCCCTCAAATTATTTCTAGTCCCTGCCTTGAAGGCGGCACACACTTGCTTTGATTAATCTTTTTTATCAGATTGAGGATCTTTTATTCCTGTTCAGTTGCCATATTTCTGGGCTGCAAAACTGTTCTTCAGTCAGCTATGTACACAAAACCACAGAAAATAGGACTTGAATACTAGTCTGTTCTGTGCCCCATGTCAGGACAAACTATACCAATCTGTTTCGAAAACTCTCCAGTGATGAATATTTGACAATCTCCCCAGGCAATCTGTTCTAGTACTTCACCTTCCTTACCCTTAGGAAATTTTTCCTAATCTAATCTTATGCTCCCTTATGCAATTTAAGTCCATTGCCTCTTGTTCTAACTGCCATTGATGTGGAGAATGAGGTATTCTCCTCTTCCTTTCTCTATCTCTTTTTTATGTATTTAACCACTGCTACCATGTTCCCCTATCAGTTTTATCTTCTTTGAGCTACGCAATGCCAGTTCTTTTAATCTTCCCCAGAGGTCATGGTTTTTTCAACATCTGATTACTCTCAGTTGCTCTCCTCTGGACTTTTTAACATTTTTCCTTTAAGGTCTTTTTGTGGATTTGCTTGCTTCCACCCCCCACCCCCAACCCCAACCCCAACATACACACACCCCCATAAGGGGCAGCTGAAGGAGCTGGGTTTGTTTAGCCTGCAGAAGAGAAGGCTGGAGTGAAGTAGTTGCTGCCTTCAATGACCTAACACCATATAGAGAAGACAGAGCCAAATTCTTCTAAGGTGCTCAGTGAAAGGATGTGAGGCAATGGTCACAAGTTGCAACAATGGAAATGTTAACTGAATAGGAGGAGTGAGAGTGGTCAAGCATTGAAACAGGGGCTCTGAGAGGCTGTGAAACCTCCATCCTTGGAGATTTTCAAAACTCATCTGATCAGGATCTTAAGCAATCTGACGTAGCTTGGAAGCTAGTGTTGCTTTGAGTAGAGTGTTCGACTAGATGACCTTGAGAGGTCCTTTCCAGCCTAAATTATTCTGTGAATCTGTGTTGCCTAAAACTGATCATGTCACACTGTGCATCAGTAATGCTGTAAAGGTAGAAAGCGAGAGATTAACTCTGTAGTTATAAATTATATGCCTGTCATGTATCCCAGAATTATGCTTGGCTTTTTTTGCAACTTTACTGACTGAAGTTCACCTTATGATTTCACTATAGCCTCCAGACTAGCCAGTAGGACTGCTGCCCAGGAGGCTTTTCATTCTCTCTTTATTCAGCTGACTATTCCTACTTAACCCTTCTAAAGCTTCCTTGCTTTTTTGCATCCCTCTATCTCTTTCTCTTTCTCTTTCATTCAGTTTGTGAGTAGCCTTTGGAATTTCAATACTGCCCTTAAGAATGTTTGCAGCCCCTACCAGCTTGCTTAGTATATGGTAAATTTAATAAGCATGCTTTCTCATCTAAATCATTAATAAAAATATTGATATTACAGGTCCAGAATATATACCTTCAGCTTTGGTAAATTCCTTCTTTAAGATAGAGAACAACTGCTGTCTGAATACAGCTTTCTAATCATTTTTGCATCTATCTTAAGCAATTTCATCTCTACATATTTTGCTAGCTTGCTTATGAGAATGTTATATGAGACAGAGTTAAAGGCCTTACTTAATTAAAAAGATGACATTTTCTGCTTCTGCTGTATCCATAAGGTATGTTATTCTGTCACAGAAAGAAATTAGATTGGTTTGACATAACTTGTTCCTGACAAATCATTGCTGATGGTTGTTCATCACTTTTTTTTTCTTTTTTTTTTTTTTTAATGTTTTTTTCTGATGATGTTGGCAAAATATCTGGCTGGTTCAACATTTTTTTTCAGGACTGAAGCTACATGTCTGCACTAAAATTTTCTGGAACTTCTTTTCCTTTCTAAAGTTGCTCAGATGTGCCTTTGCCAGTTTGTGGTGTCTTTTCTGTCTTCTATGATTTCTTGAAGATCCCAGATGATGCTGCTTCCCTGAGAACCCAGAAGGGTGAAACACATCATGACTGCATGATTAGAAGTCTTTAATCTTTCAGATAATCTGTGATCTTTTCTTTCATAATTGCCCTAATTTCTATGCTTTTTTTGAAATTTTGCAGTTCATTCATCTGAACATGCTGATTGTTGGGCTCCTGTGTTCTGCCTTAATCATTATCAGTGACTGCCAGAAGGTCTGTGTTCCCCCAAAGCTAGGACTTGCTTGCTTCTGAGACACATATGAACATTTTCTAAATCTTTCCTTCTAATCACATGACTCTTCCTAACAAATGTCTGTTAGGTCAGTTAAATCACAGCTTTCATCTTTAATTAATACTTATGTCTCTTCATTGTTTTCCAAAGTTCTTGTATCGGTGCACAGAAATCACAAACACGTAACAGTGAGCCGGTTCATGGAACTTATTTCCTTTCTATGATGCTGCTATGAATAACTTTATCCTTCTTGCTTTGAGGGACTTTACCCAGATTGTTGCACTTTCTCGTTCCCAGTTGGTCGCAGCTGAAGAGTCTCTTCTGTAAAGCTAGTGAATGTCATGCAAAGATGTGTAAACCCTTTTCATGACAAAGAAACCATCCTCCACCAATGCCTTATGGAGCATCTTCCCAAAGTCAAGGAAACTAAAGCCCTCCTGATGAACCATCTGTGCAGCCCTACTTTCATCTCTAGGATGAATCTGTCCTGGTGTGATCCTTTGACCCTTGATGGAAGGATTAATGAAAATACCATCTGAGCCTCTGACTCTTTCACCCTTGTTTTGAGCCTCATTGTCACTTTTGATCTGTTTAGAGGCATTCTTGGCAGTATTGTTACCATTCAGGTCCTTTCAATAGCATATGCTATTGAATAACCATTTTGGAGGGTCTCTCTAAGAATTTGTCATTAGTCTTCGTGCAAATAATTATCTGTCCTTGGGTACACTGCAAAATCTTTTTTACATGCAAACACTATTGTAAGGTATTCTTTTTCTGTCTGGATAAGTTCATGCTTTGTTGATGGAAGAGTCCTTCATTAAAGAGCCAAGACTCTCTTTTCTAGTAGTTGATCCTCAGTAGTTCCTCACTGCCAATACATGATAGCTGGCTTGTTCACATCATGAAATGTCAAGACGTGACTGCGACCAGTGCTATGGTAAGTAGGACAGCTGTATATTGGGGAGACTTGTAAAACTTGATAATCACTTGATTTGCTTTTGTAGAGGTGAGCACAGGAGTCAAAAAGTCAAAACAGAGAAGTCATAAAGTGTCCCAAGGATAACATTGTACTTACTTTTAGCATTTTTTCTTATTTTTAATCAATTTCTTATCTATTTCCTGGCTGTAGCAAGCAAATGTGGGAATGGCCATGCTGTGCCATGGCTCATACCACATTTTCTTCACAGCCATGATCCCAGTATATTTGGTTACAATGCTGACTTCTGCAAATCCTATTCTTACTGTTTGCTGGCAATCAAAATTTGGCTGTAGGTTTCAGCAAAAGATGTACCTAGCTGCAAGTGTCTTTATGCTGTAAGACATCTGTTGCTGTGGTTTTTTAGCTACTAATTTTTGCCAATATTTTTCTTTGGTCTTAAGTACACAGAATTAGAGTGCGTGTGAATTTTTCTCCAGAGGTAATAATGATATCAGGGAGTAGGAATGGAATACTTAAGTTAGTTAATTGTTAAGGTTGAATTCATTTAAGAAGACTCCTGGATCAAGAGGAAGACTTTTTACTTTAAGGTTTAGACATTTCTTCAACATTTTCCAAATGAAAAAATTTATTTCAGAAGTGCAAATATTTTTATTTTAAATACTATAACAAAATTTTTCAGTAAAAGAATTGTTATGGTATTTTTCAATTCAACACAGCTTAAAATGTGAAATGAAATGGATAATTTAGTCTTGAGTCAGATAAAGTTTCATTCCTTCTTACTAAAATTACCAATTATAGACAATGTATGATACTGAAGGAGGCAGAAGCAAAAGGAAGTCCAAGTTACTACAATTGAGATCTTTCATGTTCAGATGTCAAAGGAAATGAACTACAGACTGGTTATAAGATATGAAGTAGAATGGTTTGATTTTTGGGGTATTCTGTAGGAAGAAGGGTTTTAGTTAGGTTATATGATCCTGCATGTTTGTTTGAAGAGAAACCAATTGTGCTAGGTCAAGAAGACATGACACTAGGAAGAAATGAAACTGCAAATGAGTGACTATAGGAGCTGAATTCTGAATAACCTACGTCCTCTCAGAAAAAGTTCATCCTGTTGATTCCGAAACATGGTGGAGAGGTCTGCAGGACAGGGACCTGGGGCTCTGGCCATTCTAACTGGATTGGCAAGACAGCAAAACTAACAGATATCTGGCAGAAATAGGTTTGCTTGTTTTGTCACAGGTGATACTGAATAGCTATGGAACAAAGTCATGACACAGAACTGGAAAACAGACACCAGGAGGTATTCTACAAGTCACCACACTGCACTCAAGAACAATGTGGCAGCATTTGAATTGTCTATCTAGGTACGGAAGGAAGAAATCAACCTGCATTACTGGGGTGAAAAATCTAGAATCTCATGCTGACAGAATAGAAGCATCCCAAAAAGGTCTAAAAGTTATTAATGACAATTTGCTAATCTAAAAATTGTGTTCAACACACGGGAACTTAGTCTTCAGCTTAGCAGATAGAGGTCATGGATTTTTAAAAATAGTACTTCTTTAAATGTTGCTGTGTTTCTGTTGTGCAAACAAAATGACGACTGAATGCCAGTATTTTTTTTTTAAATAAAGTATCTGTGTGTCTTAAAGAGGAAAAATGTGAATAATAACTGGATTTTATTACTGAAATATCATACTACATGCTCCCAAACTACATTTCTGGCATTGAAACAAAGAACAGGACTGTTTAAGCTCAAACATAGGGCATAAGAAAAAGTATCAGTTAGAGTTGATCATTAAATATTCAAACAACATATAAAAAGTAATCAAAATTCATAGAAACTAATAGAGGGAATTATAAAAAATTGATTGGAAGAAAAGTTGAAATAAAATAAAACTGTGTACACAGTTTTATTTTATTTCAACTAGAAATTGAGAGATTACAAGGATCAAAATGAAGCCTAAAAATTGTATTTATTCATTATCACATGGAAATGATGGGATTGTCAGTGGTAAAGCAGAGGAAGTGTTCAATAAATGTTCTTATATTGCAACCAGGTATTGTACATCTGATGGTAGTAGTGGCGATGATGATATTTTCTCCCATTCTGTAAGTAACTCTGAAGGATGTTGAACAGTTAAATCATCAGGTCTAAATTATTTGAAGAGTTTTTAAGTATTCAAAACAAGATTGCTGTAAAGAAGCTAGCTGGTGACCTCTCTGATCCATTAACACTGGTTTTCCCTATTTTTTGAAACAGAGGATATTCCACAGAACTGGAAGGAAGCTAATGTTAAACCAATGTTTTTAAAGGTGCTTTTGATGGATCTATCAAATAAAATAATAGAATCTTCAGTAAAGTTCTATCAATAGTTAGTAAAGAATAAATAAATAATTAAAGGAAAGTAATACAAAAATAAGGAAATTCTTTTTCCAGTTTTTTGGAACAGAGTTTTGATCATGGTATGATTTTATTTAATTTTTTTCTTTTTTTCACTGTTTCATTTATGACCAGGAAGATGTTGCCCAATCACGACTGTTAAAATATGCAGTTGACACAAGTGTTTGGCAGAAGAGGATGAATATTATAAATTAATTACGTTAACTGTGCTCCTAGGAAGACGAACATCAGCGTAAATATGTAGTCAAACATTTAAGAATATAATTGATAATGAATATGAAAAGGACAAGTAGTCTTTCATGGGAAGCAGAGCTTGCAAATACCTCTTATGAGTAAAAAGGGTAAGTGGCAGGTATTTGTGTCCAGCTGCCTGCTATTCAAGAAACATGTGGCTAAATTGTTCAAGCTGCAAGGAGGAGACACACGAATAATCAAGGATGGGAAAATATTCCCCTTTACAAAAATCTCAGAATTTTCAAATTGGTTTGCCATAACAGAGATGATGCACAAAAGCAACAATGCAGAGGTCTTCAGTTTAGTGGGCAAATTTTAAAATCCAGAATAAAATTAAAAAGATAAAGAAGAGGATTTACAAGTTAGAACCTTGCTGGGTCACATGGCCAAGGTTACAAACAAGCTAAGCCTAGACAGTCATGTTTCCTCCTTAACTGTTTTCTATGATTTCTAATAACTACTTCAATCACAAAATATGGATGAAGAGTAGCTTGGTAACTGCATGAGTCGGTCATGCCACACAGCTTATTCAGACATTTTTTCCAGGCTCTTGATCCTGTTTCTTTTAAAGATATCTGTCAGGATGGACTTTTGGCAATAGTAAAACTATTTGTGTGCTTTTGAATTTTTCATGTGCCACTCCATTTTGTTATCAACTGACTTCAATAACAAAGGAGCATATTGCAGTCTTTGCTGTAACAGCTCTTCCAGTTGCTCTTGCTTTGCTTGGCTTTGTATTGAGCTCTGTTGCAATTTCAGATTTTTCCCATTGTCATCTAAAGAATGTCCAGTTGCAAAACACATCCTCCTCTGTGTCCATCTGCTCGTGAGAGAGGAATTTGGTATGCTGCCGTAATTATTGTTTTCTTTCTTCTTTCTTTTTTTTCCTCTCCCCCTCCACATACTTAGTTTCTGATTTCACGCACCTGCAGGAGCCGGCTCATTCCTGACCCCATGTTCAGTGTTTTCAAGTACAAAGAGAGAGAGAGAGAGAGAGAGCCAAGACAGTGGGATATTTCAAGCTTCATTCTTTTCTTCACATATTCACAGTCCTTTCATTAAGTACTTCCTGAAAATACATTTCCCTACATTTCTAGACATAAGTCTGTACTAAGCATATCTTTACATTTTTATTCCCATGTTGGTAAGTTATCTCTTGTAATTGATATGACCAGTATATTACACTAATTAACCTTCAGATAAACACATTTATTCAGGTGCTTTGCAAAGAGGTGAATTTGTTTGTTAAAGAAAAAATTTAAGATTAAGATCCTTCTAGTACAAAAAGTTTTCATTTTTTCTGATAGTTATAGTATGCCTTTGACCTCAACAGCAAGATAGCATCTCATTATGGAGCATTATTGGCACTTAGAACTGCCTTATTGCAAATTACATTTTTTTCCTATTATTTTTGTGGAGTTCTGCATTGCTTTTTCCCTTTGAATGTGAATTCCTTTGCTTCAACATGATTTCAGAGGAGTATCTCCCTGCACATCCTCTTGCTGTACACTTAGAAGCCAGCTTTAAAAGAGGCTTAACTTTGCAGACATGCTGTTTTGTTTCCTTTGGAACAGTTTGGAAAGATGTTGTCAGCAGATTTGTAGGAAACAAAGCAGCATGAAGGAGTAAGGGGATAGTTTTGAGCATTGCCAAGAACTAGTACAGCTTTTGGAATCTCAGCAAAAATAATTCAGCAGGTTTTGGAATGCAACATTTAAAATTAACATTACAAATCCTTTTATTATTATTAGCGTTATTATTTCTGTTACTTTTACTCTCTTGCCAAAATCATTCAACTTGCAAGAAAGGAATGGAGAAATTTATCCCAGGAGTAACTAAAGAAGTTCTTAAGAATTCAACGCTTGGCTTAAAGAATTAGAAATAATGCATTTAGAAGAGGGGGCCAGGCAATCTTGTTGCAGAACAACTCTGTTATAAAACTGTTATCCCACAAGTGTGAGGTCATTTACCTGGTGTGCAAGACGCCAATATACACAGGGCAGAGGTATTTTATTTCATGTCTGCGCAGAGATGGGTGCTAGGTGGTAGCTCCACAAAGCTAGCACAAAGTTCAGTCATGCAGGTACAGTATTTATACAGTCCAGTTATGCATATGAGTAAGTAATTACACAAAACAGTTTTCTATTGCTCTACATTTCTCTTATTTCAACTTAAAGCTACAGTGCTACTTTAATATTCTGCGCATGCCCAAAGGTGAGGGGTCTCTGCTTGGGCCGGGGTCTCCAGCTCGAAGGGGGTGACTTTCAGTATTATAATGAGGATAGCTCGCGTGAGGGTGCTTCTTATCACACTTCTACTAGTTGTTTCAGATGGTTCCCAAACATCTTAATCAGCTTACGTCTTTCTCCAGGATGTGCTTTACTCCCAAGGACATTAATTCTTGTTCCATGTTCCAGTCTGAATCCCCCTTATCAACTTTATGTAAGTCCTGGCCTTCCACCAGCTCCTGTTAAACTACACTGTTAGACTACAATAAAATCATTCTTTCTTCAAATTGTTAAACTTTGCAAGAGCCATACCAATAGAAAACAGAGAAAGTAGAGAAAGTTATTATTAATTAACTAAAATTAATTTTTTTTTCAAATTTCTTGCACTGTGCAACACAGCCAAACTCTGTCCAGCTCCAGCCAGGGTGCAGAGCTCGTGCATTTGAATCATGGTGCTCCATAATGTGCTACGGGAGAGTGAAGTGCACATACATAAATGTGGAAGGAAGAGTCTTTTGTAACTAAATACAGTCGGGGGAAAAAGACTGCCTATTTCTCAGGCTGAAAATGTAGCTAATAACAAGGAGACGGTCAGGCAGGAGTGGGGAGCAGACCTTTTGCAGGCAGACCTGGTGTATTTCAGAAGTTTGCAGGGGACTGAGCTAAAACTAGCAACCTGGAGGAGTCAAATCTTTTGTGAAATGAGCTCAGTTTAATATTATTTATCAAGCATTAAAAAATAATTTACGAGGATTGCATACACCCACATGTGTATTCCAGCAACTGGCTGATCCTTGCTCTGCGGGTGTTTGCTAGTTTGCAGCTATGAATTTTATTTTCCATGTGTTGATACAGATTTAGATAGTGAGGAGGAAAGAAAAGTCTTTCCTCTGACCTTTTGCATAAAGGTTAATCTCAGCTGGGGATTTCCTGAGCCCCAGGCCCTCGGAAATGAACCTCCTGAGACTGGGCAGAGTGGGGAGGGGGGAGGTTCGTGGGGCTGCCATGCATGGTGCCTGTGGGGATATAAGGGGAATGATAGAGAAACGGGTAGTTAGTCTGGAGAGGATGAGCCATTGAGTGGTGTCTCTGGAAAGCATGCCTTTGTGTTAATCGACACCCAAGGCCAAGCTATTGCTTTATAGACACAGTCTAGCCCTTAATCACTGCACATTACAAGCCCAAATGGGATCATTTCCAGTGCTACACACTAATAATATTTATTAGAAAGCCCAATAAAGCTTTCTTCTGTAGCCAGGCTCTTATTGTATGGTGTCATTACATAAACAAGCCTTGGAAGGCTGTTTCCAGTTACAGACGTGTAGCAGAAGGCTTAATGGGTGTGATTTTAGGGGTGTGATTTTAGGGGCTTTTCTTTTTCTGTCTACATAATAGTAGACTAAATATTGAGGATGATTTGGGGACTACAGTGTTTCAGCCAAAAATATTCCTTGCAATAAATTATTTCCCTTTTTTCCCTCCTTCACTTTAGAGACTTGGAGGGTTTGGGTTATTTTTGTTTTCTTTCTCTTTCTTTTTTTTATTCTCGGGAGTCTGTACCAGAATCAGCTTCCCATATGTTAGAAGCATCTCAGGGTTTATTAGTCAGCCTAGGTCAATTGAGATTTGCTGTATTTGCTTTCATAAAAGCTGTGTGTACTATATACTTCTTGAACTGGAAATCACACAATGCTCCTTATTTGCCTTCAATCACTAGCAGATGCAGAGCGGTCAGATCATTTCCCTTTAAATTGACCTAAGGGATTAAAGGAATTCAAAGGAATTTCCAGCTAACTAGTGCCTCTGCTTTCCCTGACTTTACTTCTTGAGCCTTCAGGGTCAGGTCTCTGGTAACTTAATCTGTCTCTCCCTCCCCCTGATTTGTTCACTTCCTTCCTTTTGTTTGCCTCCGGAGCAGTAACCGAGTGGCCAGGCTCAACTCCCGTGTTTGCTGGCTTCCAAATTTTTAAACCAAACATTTGTGTAAATCTGGTGGGAGGTGGGTGCTCTGTTAAGAGCACAGGAGTCTGAAATGCACCTTTGTAGCAGTTTTTGACCTTTTATCCACAGGTGCTGATAGGCATAGAATTGCATCAAAGGTAAATGTGAAAAGCAAGCCTGTTGGCAGTAGCTTAAATTTGCCACGCAAGTGTCCCAGCGTCCACTGAAAAAAACAGTAGGGATCTGAGAAGGACTGAAAACTGCTCTCAGTGCAGCAGACAGAGTACTGGGAACAAGCACAGGTCTCCCAGCGTTCATGAAAGCTGTCCTGAAGAGAAGGAGTCAAGAGGGGCTGACTCACAGCAGAAGATGCATAATCCAACGGGGGGGAAGAGGAGAGCAGGGCGACAATCTGCTTCCAATCAGGGATGGTTCATGGCAGTTCTGCAACTTTTGTTGGTTTTTGTTTCGGAAACTGGTCAGGAGTCTTTGTGTGGATTGTCTCAACTATCAGGGGACAGGAGCTTACTTAGCAGGTGGCTGTCTGAAAAGTGGCTGATGCTTTTAAAAATACCTCTACCTCTTTTGTTCTCTGCCTGCTGCCATGACTTTGGTGTTTCTAGTTCTGACATCTGCTCTTCATCCAATTGCTCATTTTGACTATGTACTTGTAGGGCATGAAAGGGGCTTTCTTTCAAAGGCTCTATGTGTCATTACTTTCTTTGCTGACTGCCATCTACTCTGTAAATCAGTTTCCATTAAAAAAAAAAAAATCAAACCCAGCAACCTTCTAATCATATTTGTGATCAAAAAAATCAAAAAGAGCTTTCTCAGTGGTTTTTCCTTGAAGTTCTTAACATAAGGAGCATTGATTATAAAAAAATAGGTATTTAAAACTCTCACAATGTATTATTGGTATCTGAAAGTTAGAAATTGTTAATTGACTGAATAAAAATCTTCAAAATACGAAACAGATCTTCTCAAGGAAGACAGTGATTTATGACTTGTATTTGCCAAGAACATGAAAAAATAATATCTTGTCATTATTAGAACTGCCACCTTCCCGTTCAATGACTTATGGTCATCCCAACAAAGGTAATTTAAATGCTTATTTTACCTACTCATTCCTGATTAAAAAGAAGAAAACATGTAAAATAAGAGAAAGAATATAATGCATTATTGTCCTGGAATAATGTCGGATTTTTGGATAGCAAGCAGTTGGCACTTAGAGTTATCATTTATGTTATTTCTTCATTGTAAACCAGACAAGCAAAATGGAGCAAAGCCTGAGGTACCTCTGAATCCATCCAAAGTAGCCAGAAGTGTTTCCAGCAATTTTGTCATTATTTCTTTGGAACTGAATCCAAAGAGCCCGAGGAAACCCAGAAAGATGTCAAGTTTAAGAAATCAGTGAGATCTGAGGGCAGATACAGGAGAAAAACTAGACGATGAACCTGAGGGGGGAAAAAAAAATGTCATTCTTTTTTTGAAGTTCAATTTTATCTTTGCTTGTTCAATTTTTAGAAACGAGGGAGGAAATGTTAATGAAGCTGCTGTATCTGCACAGCAGCCTTTTAATCCCGTGGCGCCTCCTTTTGTGCACTGCTCTAGTAAGTGCTATGTCCTGTCATTTGTTGCTTTCTGGTGACATGGAAGAAAGTGATTACATAAGGTAAATAAAACCTTAACAGTGGGAAAGATGGAAGGAAAGACATTTTTCTTCATTTTCACACAGTCATCTTCCCATAAATCAAGCAGCAATTTAAAGTGGTTTCAGATGAAATGCAAATATCTGAATTAGCCTCAGAGAATGTGATCGTTTCTAGCAGCTTGTGGAAGTCTAGGCTCTTTTAGCTTATCCAGGATGCACATAGTCCTAAACTCTGAGGCCAAAATGTGTCGTTCATTTATATGAAATTATTACGTTACACTGGTGAATGAGGCACACTTATTAGTTGCCTCAGCAGAGAGGGATCGGTTAATTTCTCCCATTCATGCCGGTTTGGGAAGGAGGCACTGGCTGCTTACTGGAAGTGTCCTCTATGGATAAGCCTATGGACAGAAGGAGTGTGAAGGTGGATTTGGCCCAAGGATTTTACTGAGGAAAAACGCGGGGGAATTTACTTGATCCTTGGAAGTCCAAGTTACAGCCAAAGCAGGGTGCTGCATGGCCACAGCTCGTACCACACAAATGCATCAGGTCACAATCTAAACAACAAGTATAGTATGAGACACATGGAGAGAGAACCATCATCTAAATTACTAAAATATGTATTTTGTAGTGTGTTATACTCTTTTGTTTTAAATGATCCAACAGATGGTGGTACTTTCTTCCAAGTCTTCAGGGAGGCTAGACTCCGATTTCAGAGCAGGGATGTTTTTTCTGATATTCAATCTACATTTATTTTGGCTTTCTTCCATCTTCTGACTCACAGTTATACCTTCTTGGACCAAGAACCCTGTGCAGCTCCATACTGCAGACCACCATGTAGTCTCCTGTAGATCTGAGCTTGTTTCCTTCTGCGGATGATGAAGAGGAAGACGGTCTCTGAGGATCACTCATAGTCAGTCCTTGACCTGGGTAATGCTGATGTCTCCCTGGTGCCTGCATCCTGCAGTTAATCACAGCAGCCATTAATTGGTATTTAGCTGATCTTGCTGCATTTTAAGTCTGTGGAAATACTGAAATTGATTTCTGTAGAAGAAAGCTCAGGACCTGTGTTTTTGATTATGCTGCGCCATCCTTTATTTATGGAAGTTCTCTGTACTTTCTCTGACATGTTAGCAACTTTCTGTTTTGTCTGAGTTGCCAAGAAATGAATATTGATGTTTGAGTTCAGTCACACCACTGCTATACAGAGGACTGTCACCTCTTGCATATGAGGAATGATGTTTTTTTCATACAATTTCATAAAGTGTATCAGTCTCTTTTGCCACCATTTTTCTGTTACAAGTTCTGTGCTAATGTCGAGTTTTCTGTTAGTCTTATTGAGCTTTTTTACCTTTACTGCTTTGCAAGTGCCTCCCTCCTGCTGAATATCTGTTTCAATTTATTTTCCCTCAGACAGATTAACTTGCCTTTTTCACGTTGAATCTCATTTTGTTACTTCCTGCCTGTATTTCTGACCCCTCTAGGACACTTTGTTTTGTGACTAAACAAACCTGTTCATGGGGTCCATGAAAGAAGAGATCGTGCATTTGTAGGTTTATTTTTATTGAATCATAGTGAAAATTGTGCCTTGAGGGAGAGCTTTATTACATTTAACTACTTAGTCAGGCTTTATTAAAATAAACAGCATAGGAGTCAAGACCTTCCAGATGGGATCTCACTCTAAATTGCGCTTCAAATATATATGGACTTGTGGGTTATCTGCATATAATTCCTCTGGTTAATGAAGCTTAGATCAGCCTAGATTAGTTGCTCATCACTGTGGGCTCAGATACTCCAAAATGCTTTATATATCATGGATTTGGACAGGTTGAGTGTGGCAACTGAGGGGGAGTTTCCCTTTTCAAGGTACCTTGTGTGCGGGACCAATAATTAAAAAAAATGACATAAGAAACAATTGACCTGTACCCTGTGCTCTGCCATGATTAAGACAATTCCAGGATTTTCTGGGACTCTGTCTTTTTTAAGAAGTCATGTTTTTTGTCCTGCTGTACTGCATAGGGGAACACTAGCTCAAGGCCAATTAGAGGTTATGCAATATTGGTGGGAGTTGAGGGACAACTGGATTTCTGCACTGCACGTGTCTTTTATCAGATCATAACTCTCAGCTTATTTAAGAATATCATAAGAATCAAAGCCAAATTTTTCTGCTGGTGTATTGAAGACCCCAAAACCTCCAGTTAAAAATTGGATGGTTTGATTTTTATAGAAAGTTTCTAGGAAAAGAAAGTATTTTGCCATATAAGTGGAAGGGTTGCACTGAGCCAGGTTTTCATCTGTTGCATCAGTGTAATGCTAAATGAATTCTATTGATCCTAGTGGGATGACGTGGGATTTTTTTCTGGATTCACACTGGCCTCACTGAGATCAGAGTCTAACATACTATTTTTTAATGGACTTTAGGGAAAGTATAGAGGCTATTTGAAGGATTTCTGCAACACACAGGGACTGCGTGAACATGTAATTTTTGCTTTACATATACGTATGACAACGTTTTAGAGACAACAGCAGGGAAAAAAGTCCTTGACAGAAGTGAGTTACAGGCGAAATATCTTTTTTCTTCTTCTTCTTCTTTTTTTTTTTAACACTACAGTGATGGTAAAGTTTAAATAAGCATACTGCACAGCTATGGAAGAAATAAAACTCACAACTGTATTACATCAAAAACTGGGGCTCAGGCAAGCTAAAATCAAAGCCCGTGTCAAGTACATCAAGATCACCATCAGGCTTTGTCTGCCTGCTCAAAGAGCTTACTCTTGATAAAGGGGAAAAAGGCGGGAGGGAGCAAGGTTTTACACTCATAATTCACGTTCTGTATCACATAACAGCTGCTCCGGGCTTTGTCTCATCCTTTAAATCTATTCTTTACTGAGGAATGAAAGAAAGGAATGAGAAATCCACGGGAGGAGGTGTGCAGTGCCTGCGCAGAGAATCTCGCCATGCTGACAGCTTGCTGTAATGCCATTTAAACGTAACCACCACCAGCTAAGGAAACAGGAACACGGCTGTGTGCTGTGTGCGCCTTCCCCTTACCCCCTGCACGCTTGTGCTCATTACTGCTCTTTCTTTAAACTGCTGGCTAGACAGCTGGCAGTGCCTCAGAGGAGCACCAAGTAAGGGAGCATATAAATTACTGTTGCGTTTTATGGCCAAGATAAACTCAAACTGCAGGGTTGTAGCCTGAACTGACACACAAAAAAGAGAACCTAGCAGGCCTCTGAAAAGCAAAGGGAAAAAGAAGGAAAGAAAGCATATTTCAGTGAACCTACCAATCATGTGGCGGGGTGGAGGGAAGCAAAGACATATAAAATGTAGACCTTCTCCAGGTCTAAAGAGTAGAGAAAGGTTAATACTCCTGTGCTTGCAACCATAAATCTGTAATTCTAAATTAGTATTTTTTTAAGTAGCTTTAGACTTGCTTGTACTGTGTCATCACTGTAGATTTTCAAAGAAGGCAAAGGATGTGTGGTGATAATTTCCATAGTATGCATTTTATTAAGTGAGGCTTAATACACGTGTAATTTCAAGTGAGTCAGTGTTTGGATGAAGTTTCCAGATGAACACTGAGCAGGTTGGTGTGTTTGGATATGTCTGTGTTGGCTCCCTGCCTCCCACATGGTATAGACTATAGCCCATTATTTGAAACAGTGAGTTCAAGATACACCAGAGTATGTATCTGTTTCAGAGTGTGGAAGAGTTATTAAGGTCAAAATTTTATTTCAGATCCATGTTCATTTGCGCATGACTTTACACAGGAAAGAACAAATAGTGGTTTCTAATTTGAAGGACTTGATTTAATCCTGCACCCAGTGTTGGGTAGGTTATGCTAGAGAACACAGGATTTGCTTGAATGCAAGCATGGCTTTACAATGCAGCCTGTAATACCAGGTGCCAAATATTCAGATATTTTTATATAGACACTCCAGTCCATTACCTCACACTACTGCAAGTATTCCCAGAGAGTGCCACATAGTTTGTGCAACAAAGAGAAGCTGAAAATGTATACAGCTTGACTCGTTCCCGCAGGAAACAGTGCTCAAGTGTCAGAAGACCCACAAAATAAGTACTGGACTTACTTACTTTCAAAAACCTACTCACTGGAGCACAGTGCATGGTGCGTATTACTGCTCTGCTGCAAGGAAACATAAAGCATGAAGCTTTATCTTTCAGCCAGAAACACTGAAACCTCTGGGAGACCATGGTCTAAATCAAGAATCAAAACACTTCCCCAGCGCAACTGCAAATTGAAAAGAAGCCCTTGTACTGTGCTGGCAAAGATATAGTTGGAGGATGACTTTGAAGTGCTTAAAAAGTTCTCAGATCAACTTGGTGGCTTTTCTAGGTGAGAAAAATATTAATGTCAGATATGTATTTATTGTGATTTGTGGAGGTCTGAGAGGTGAGAAACGGAGCTCTTAAGAAAAACAATTATTTATTTGCTGTATGTTAACAGCATAATGTTTAAAAGTTATTACAGTGCATAAATAAAATGTCATGACTAAGGAAAGTGAGGCAAAATATTCTACACAATTTATTAAATAAAAATCCTGCAAGGACAAGCCATAACATGGTTTTGGTCTTTCAAAATCAAAACCATGCTGCCTTCAATCCACACTGTACTCTATATACCAAGCTGAGAGACTAAGTTTAACAAAACTCTTCTGATTGCAGTTCAATTTAAAAATGTTCTAGTACTAGGACTTAGTACCAGGAGAAAAGGCTGAAGAAAGGATCTGACAGGAACCTTATGAAATTCAACAAGGAGAAGTGTGAAGCCCTGCACCTGGGGAGGAACAACCCCAGGCACCAGCACATGCTGGGGCCCACCCAGCTGGAAAGCATCTTTGCAGAAAATGCCCTGGGGGTCCTGGTGGACACCAAGTTGATCATGGGCCAGCAATGTGCCCTTGCTGCAAAGAAGGCTAACTATACCGAGATGCATTAAACAACGTATTGCCAGCAAGTCGAGGGAGGTGATACTTCCCCTCTACTCAGCCCTGGTGAGGGCGCACCAATGCTGGGCTCCCCAGCTCAAGAGAGCCATGGACATACTGGAGAGAGTTCAATGAAGGGCCACAAAAATGATGAAGGGACTGGAGCATCTCTCCTATGAGGAAAGGCTGAGAGAGCTGGGTGGGTTCAGCTCGGGGGATCTCATCAATGTGTATACATACCTGCAGGGAGGGTCCTGGGACAGAGGACGGAGGACGGAGGCCAGGCACTTTTCAGTGGTGCCCAGTGCCAGGACCAGAGGCGATGCGCACAGACTGAAACAGAGGAGGTTTCCTCCGAACATCAGGAAAAACTTTTTTACTGTGAGAGTGACATTTACAACATTTCACCAACCTTAACAATAAATCTCTAGGAGCTTCTTTTCAGGTTTCGTACTTAATAGTGAGAGAAGTGCTGGAAGATGCCTAGAAAACATTGTTGAAATTGGAAGGAACAAGTACTAGAACAAAAGATGCAATCTGGTAGGTTGGCTACACAGCTGGGTGAAAGTACAGATGTTTCTAACACGCTCATGGTATTTGCCAGATTCTGCACTGATAAGGAAATACATGAAGAATGACTTTCTTGTGAGGTGAGCCACCATAGGAAAGATGTACTGGAGAAGGCATATTCTCCCAGACCATGGCCAAAGCCTTTTGCCTCAGCATTGCTTTTATGTGGTCACTTTTGCACAATGAACTTTAGAAAAGTCAATACACCAGGTGCGTTGCTTGTAGTAGTTTTTGGTACTAGCTATTATTTTCATATAGTCCTTGTACTAGTTACTGTTGCAGTAGCTGCTACAAACCTGTCTCTAGCTGTCTCCTCTTGGCTTGGCCACCCACGCTTTCTCAGCCCACAGACACAGCCCTTCTTTCCCAGGCTATTGAGTTGAACAGCACTGCAGGGTAACAGCAAAGCCCAGCTGATTTGCAACTTGCATCTGCCTGGGCCAGGCCTTTCAGGGATGCTCCGGCACTTGGAGGAGACCCTCCTTGCTCTGCCCAAACTCCTGTCACTTAGCTCTGCCCACAAGCTCCCAAGGCTTATTATCCTCCTCTGTACTGTCCTCATACTTAGGCCAGGCTTTCATAAACCTCCCTGGGCCTGATCCAAATGCTGAAGGGAACAAAAGTGCTGATTCCTACTGGCTCTACATCAAACCTGTCCTGTACAGAAAAAATATTTGAGCCGGTAGAGAGAGTATTGACTTAGAAGGCTGACAGAAAATTACTGACTTTGTTCATTTGCTTTCTGAATTTCAAATATCAAATAAAAGCATAGGAACCTATTCAAAGAAACAGGCAGTTGCATATCTCCTGTTTGTATCATGTGCAAAATGTACTTAGTGTTTAACTTCCAGTTGCTCCTACAAAGCAGCCACAGAGAGACTGCTGAAAACTGGGAGCATCACCTGGGTACAGGGACTGCCCAAGACAGAAGGCGTGCTACTGAAATCACAGAGCCCTTGTTAGGCTAGAGAAGAAATGGGGAGGAACTGGCCAGAGATTTTGATCTCCCTTCACACACGTTGCTTGGGAAAAGCATTTCCACACACAGCTGGAGAACCCAGAGGTAAAAGCAGGAGGCCAGAAGGCAGCTATTCAGGGCACCACACGGCCAAGGCCAAGCAATGTCCAGAGGAGGAGACACCCCACAAACCCAGCAGGCTGGGCACTGGCTGCAGCCCCAACCCTGCCCATCACAACTCTTGATCAAACAGGCTCTAAGTGGGAGCTCCAAAGCCACCACTACAGCAAAGAGGGTCAAGGACATTTGTGCATGTGGGAGAGGTGCCCAACTGGATAACCTCCACAGTGGGGCACTTCGATGCCTAATACTGCAGCCTCCCTCCTTGGCTGCCAGCTCCTACAGCCAACGGGACACAGCACTGCCCTGGCATTGCCTACAACATTTCAACACAGTTGGATTGACTGCTTGACTCTCAAGTCCAAACACCTGGATATGACAAGCAACAACCACTATTCAGCAGCTTCTTCTCTTGCTGCTGCAGCATGCCAGGACACAGGCACCAGGCTGTGATGCCACCTCCATGCAGCACAGGTGTCACGGTGACGTTTGAGAACTTCACCTCGGCACCTGCAGCCAGCCGGTGCCAGTTCATTGGCACTTGCTGTCTGGCAGGACTAAGCCCAGCTGCCCAGGGAAATGCCTAGAGCTAGGCACCACTTTGGTCTAACCCTGACAAGAGAGTTTGAAAGGGAGCCCTCTCCAGGAGAACTATCATCTGCTTCTGCTCTGGATGAGCTCACTGAGTTGGCAGACCCAACTTCTCCTGTCCCTCAGGATGGGACAAAAAACCACCTCATGATGCTGATATAGCATCTGTCAGGAAAGAAAAGGATTTCCAAGTATACAGTGATGACCAACAAAACTAACAGAATCCATTGTATTTCTTTGGAGGAGAGCTCTGGTGAAGCTGATGACTTTGCATCCCTCACCTTTCCAAAGAAACTCTGGAGAATTGTCCAAAGCTACTGCTTTCAGTCCATTTGGTCAGTTGATGACAGCATCTCTGTTGCCGTTGATGAAGAACCATCAAAAAGGACATACTAGCAAGGAGATAACCTCGCAGAGTTTTTGAAACAGACAGCATGAAAAGCTTCCTTTGTCAGCTCCACCTCTACGGATTCACAAAAGTACAACGTGACTCCGAAACGTCCGACTCGCTTGATGAATTTCTGGCAGAAGCAGCAGCAGCACCTTCTGCACACAGCAAGGTACATCACTTCCCCTGCACATGCACTGACTCTCAGAATGATTCTGGCATGAGAGCTTCACTTTCCAGTAACATAAGCGTTGGCAATGGAGGAGAGCAGGAGGAGGGCAGGAAATGTTCTGAGATTCAGTTCTTTCTCGGGTCTTTTCTCAGGTGAGAACTCAAGGGTGGCCATTACTTAACAGAACCAGAGCAAAACCTTTTGGCCAGCCTAAGCTTTAGCTTTCAGATGCCCAGTAGCCCTTTTCACATTGGTCTTTTGCCACTACAAGGCTCAGATCTCCTCTCTTGGTGTTTTCCCGTCTCCCCAGGCTGGCAACTGACTCTTCTTCTTTTGCATGTTTTAGTTACTCTTCTGCCACAACCCCAACTTCAGGAGAGATGATCCCCACCTGCTTGAGAGGTGCAAGCAAAGAGTTGGCCACAAGAGGAGAGCAACAGCTGCATTTTCACCGGGGCTGGCTTTGAAGGAAAACCGCCCCACAAGAAGCCCAGAGGTGCAGCCTGCGGGGGCAGCCGCTGCTGTCAAGCCTCACGACCCCTCCCTTTCACCAGCCCAGCGCAGCCAGGCCCCGCCTGGCCTCCAGCAGGCTGCTTCTGCTGCTCCTGCTCCTTCGCCGAGCCACGCCATACCTCCCATAAACAGCAGGACACCTTTCACACCAGGGCTGGGGCTTCCCACATTTCCACCCCTGCAGCCAGGCGCAGCAGCTCTGCAGGCCCCCGGGGCTGCCCTGCCTCCCTTCTGGCACCCATGGTTTCCCATGGCTGTCTGTGCTGGCAGCAGCCTCTGCTCTGGCCATGCCAGGGCCACCGCACGCCCAAATCCCAGCCGCCCCTCACTGCCCGACTTGCACCTGCAGCCCAAACTCTGCTGGTGCAGGCGCCCGGCTGGGACCCCACCGCCCATTAGACTAGATCAAGTAGACACGCTAGGTACCCAGCCAGCAGAATGTCAGACATCTGGGAATAAACTGTCTCAGTAAGAAACCCTTTCCAGTTGTCTTTCCTGCCTCTTCAGGCATTTCTAGCAAGGGTCATTCTTAAGCCAGGAGTTCATACACAATGATTTGGGTCATGCTGGTTACATTCAGATCCCAGGTCTGTTTTGTGATGCTGAAAAATGCTGGATCTTACTAATACGCAAAGAAAACGCAAAAAAGATTGTGTTCAAAGGATGCTCAAAACAGATGTGACTTGGAGTTCACCGGAGCCTTCCTGAAAGGCTCTGGGCCATCCCTGCTATGTGTGCTCCTGCTGCCTGCTTCAGCAGCACAGGGCGGGCTGGTGTGTGCTGCCTTGTTAGCTTGCAGCCAGGAGGCTGTGTCCCTGCTCTGGTGTGTCCAGCGTTACACATGCTCAAGGTGCCAAACCAGTGTGAACACAGTGGGGAAAAACATCAGAGCTGCCAGACAGGGCCCGTTTGTGTCATAATGCTAAAGAGAGGAAATCCGTATTTCACAGAGAACCTGTCCATCCCCTTCTTAATGGAAATATAAAACTTCTGGGACTAACCCTATATTTTCTGTAAAGGGTGGATTGAGCCCAAGTGCAGATTATCTGTCACTTTCATAATTATTACACTTATAGGAACAGCTTTTCATCTCTAGAGATTTCTCCCTGAGTCTGGCAGAGCACCTCTATGATGTCCTAAACCCGCCATTGATATATAGTGTCGCCAGTATGTGACCAGACGTAAAAGCTATCTAAACACTGTAATCTGTTCTCAGCCCACAATAACACAGCACACATGCATCCTTTCTGCTGACTGGCATGAATCATAATGCCTGACAAGCACAGGCAATAGGCTTCATAACATTGCATGCAAGCAGATAAGGGCATTTTTTTTTATCCATACAGGAACTATGTAGTTATACTTCTGTAGCTGTGAGCTCTTCCAGTGATATAGAGGCAGCTATGGGAAATGTTTTCCATTTTTAAAAAAAACTTGACGTCCATAATTCCCAGGTCCTCCTATTAGATTTCTTTCATTATAAATGAATGGTAATTCTTACCTGGAATTCAGTTTAAGTTCTGTGTGTGAAGCAATGATTAAATAGATTAACATTTAGTGGTTTGGTAGTTAAGAAGTGTTTCAAAAATGACTCTGCTTAGGTTCTAACACTAGCTTTGCTTTGGAGATAGGCTTCCAATAACTAAATTAAGCTTCTGGTCAATAAAAGAAAAAAACCCACACATTTCTGTTAAATTATTAACTTTTAACATCAGGAAGTCATACATACTAATACTGTGCACTACTTTGGCAGGAAGAAAAAAATAGAATATTTCTTCGAAGGAATTTTGAATTTATGTCATGTTTGTTCCTCTAAACATTACACTCATTCAAGGCAGCTTTCAACTGTTACATTATCTCAAATTTTAAACCACTGCTGTAACTTTTTGAGACGATACTGGAATCTAAACCAGATGTACTAACAGTTTGCCTTATGATTGAAAGAGCCAGATTATTGCCTTTAAAAAACATGTCCACCAAACGTCTTTTATTTCTTTTGAAGATAGACATTTACTGGAGTGTCTGTCATATGATCAGCTGTTTTCATGGGAGGTTGCCTTTATGAAGATCTGGAGAGTCACTGAGTTATTCTCTTTAGAAAAATCATACTTCCTATGACAGTAAGTAAGGCATCAAGTGATGTCAGAGGTGAGATGCACTTCAACCCTCACTGCTAAATTTTAATTCTCTCATCAGGGCTTCATATGTTATTCCCACAGTTGTTCCGTTTCTCTTCCACAAATCACCTCCATTCCTCAATAGTCCCGTCAGATTTCTCTAATTTGTTGTTTCCCACTTATGCTCTTTAGGTTGGGTCATGTCATATGTTACCACGTTTCCCAGTTGAATAGCATTCTGCTCACTCACTCAACTTTCTTAATTGCATAATAAAGGCCACATAAGTGGCCTTTTAATTTTTTTTATTTTATTTTTATTTATGAAGTTTAATTTACTGAGAAAAGGTCTAGAGGATGACCAAAGAAGTCTTGGTATTGTAGGGTGTATGCTGGTCAAAAATCAAAGCATTGCTTTTAGTTTCAGATTCCATTTTTCCTGGATACTCTAAACTTCTTTTGTGATTGTTTCTGATGGTTACATATTCCATTTACTGGATATGTATATGGGCCTTGCAACTCGTCTTTATTTTGTGTACATGGAAAGTATTTGACTGCCTTTATGTCAGTAACAACTTTCAATGATATTTGAAGTTTATCCTTGATACGCAGGAGAATAATAGGAGATTTATAAGCAGTAAGACCATTCTAAAGCCAGAATCATTAAAATAAATAGACATTGTTTGCCATTTTCAGGTGTATTTCATAGGTTGGATATGCATATGTTACTCAGCTGGGCTCACCATGCAAACCTCCATTTTTCCTGGCTGCCACACCATGTGAGACAGCATAAGTATTTCTTTTTGTATATGTAAAGATAAGCAAATTTTGCAGGTGCTGTAGAGTGCTTTTCACCAACGAATAGTAATGATACAGAAAAGAATGCTCTTAATGAAAAAAGACACATGTACAGTAATGTATGTCATTTTTCAAATAGAAACACAGCCTTTCCAAACAAAAAAAATGTGTGGTCTCTGAAATCCATCCTAGATAAAACTGTGCATAGCCATAGCCAAAGTATGTCAATCAATTCCTTGCTGGCTTTTCTTTCAAAAGGAAATAAAATAGCAAGTACACAGAATGTGGAACCAATTACTGGAAGCATGGAGATAAAACAATTATTCACCATTTATTACAAAATAAAATAGCTCAACAATTCATAAATATAAAGTATGCTAAATGCCTAAACTATGACTATTACACATGGGTTTATTTCTGTCTTTATTACATTTTGCTTTTAATAGAGGCCTTTAAAAGAGAGAGGATATTTTTATGTGGAAAATTTACTGGGGGAAAATTTTCCATTCCATTTTTGGTGATTTCATGCGCCTGAGATGTCATTCTTCCATAAAATTCCTCTGGGATAATGGAAATTTTTCACATTGAATCATACGAATGTTTGAAAAGCCACTTCTGTGTGAAATGTCATGCTCTGCAGTTCTGATCAGACACTTAAGAGGAATTGTGGCAACATTTTAAATTTGTCTTTTGAAGGAAGATATCAGTAAAAGTGAAGAAAAGATCATTATCTAGACCAGCTGGCTGTTGAAATGCTCCTATGTATTTCCAATTTGCTACAGGACTGAAAAAATAAAAATCATTCTTTCTTAAAGGAAACAGTGTTCCTGATACTCCAAGGGAGCCTTAATGTATGACATATTTGTGAAGGGAGTGAGACGATTTCACAGAGCCGTGTCTGCTGATAGATCATCTGCCACAGTGTGAGCTGCTGATAAATTCCTGGGGTTGGAGAAAGATAGGGACGTACTGCAATTTCAGTTGAGAAAGAGGAAATGGAGCCCGGCTTTCATTTCTAAAGATTTTCCTTTCTGGATATAAGTCTTGAAAGACTCTCATCTTGTCAGATGAGAATTTTTGCTTTGGATTGTGTGGGGGAGGGATGTCGCAGTTCTTAAGGCAAAAACCTCATTCCACATTAGTCCCTTTTCTTAATGATGAAAGGGCCAGAATACCATGAAAGTATCCTAAAATCCCCCTTTCTGGATTGCAAAGGAGTTCTTTGCGGCGGGCAAGCTCTAGTGAAAAGGGCTTGCTTGGAGTCAGGCAGCAAGCAGCAAGGGCCATGCTGCCTCTGCTAGGCGGCAGAGCAGATCATGGTGTGTATAGTCTGTTGGAAGACAGACATGCTCCTAGGGCTATATGCTGAGGACCTCTCCAGTCCCTGGACCAGCAAAAACGTGGCTGAAAGATGTCCTCCTGGCTGCCTTCTCCCTTAGCTGCAAGCTCTGTGCTGCACCTCTACAGGACATGGTTGCAGAGCTCAGTTCTGCAATCTGTGGCAACAGCCAGCTTTAAGTGACTACAGGAATTCAACAATTTTGCATACAAGTAAGTGCCTCTCTGGGTTAAGGGCAGGAGGTGGGATGCAGTCCATGATGAAATATCTGAACAAACAACATGCACAAATTGCTAACGTGGGAAACTCCAAATGCTGTATGAATCAGCCCTTTAGAGCAAATAGCTCTTCCTGCAATCTCAGTTCCTTACGTTGTAGGTCATGCTCTAAATAACTTTGAATCAGTCTGATGAGGGGACCCCAAATTTGTATGTAGTGAAGTTTCTCTGGCTTTTCTGAATCACATTAATCCCTCTAGTTCCTCAATTTTGCCCCTTAATCTGGGATTTAACCAATATGTATGAATTATCATGGCTCAAAGGTAAAGAAGCATTTTAAAGCAATCACTCTGGGTATTAAGGACTCCAAGTGATAAAGAATAGAAAAAAACTAAGTAATACAGATTAGAGATTTTCTGAAGTCTTTTTGAATTGGCCGGACTACATCTCCAAAAGACAGATGGTTTGAACAGAGTTGCAGACATATTCTCTTCACAGATTTTAGGGCTTCCCTGAAATTGTAGCCTCTCTGTTTACAGAACATGAAGAAATACTAGGTTGGCTGGTGTCAGAATTGATTTTTCAGTGATGATCTGAAATCTGTGGTAGAACGTAAGTGGACAATGGGCAATGACATGCAAGTGGACATCTTTGCAACTCTTATGCTACACATTTTGTTGCTTCTGGGGGTGAAGAAAAGACAGCAAAACCAGTCGGATAAGTATAGGGATGTTGTTTGCACATGTGAAAAGAAAACAATAATTGGACACAAAAGCAAGAAGTAAGTTTTGAAGAGAAGGAATGAACTTATTTCTCAAAGGAGGCCCACGATTTATGATCAAGTTAGCAAATGTCAAATAATGGAGCTGTAAAGGGGGCAGGTGGTTGTCAAATCCAGAAACTGTATTTGCATTTGCACTGAGTTTTCCAGTGAGTGAGTCATTACAGTTTTTCAGAAGCTGTGATGCCAGGCAGAGCTTCATGTGGAAATAAGACTTTGTTAAAAATATACTTGTTAAGCATTTCCTCTTTACATCTGATTCATGCCTCAGTGGATGTCATAATATTTAAATGGTTGCTTACTGTTCAGAGTGTGTAAAATGCACAGCTTGGGAATGTACTTAGTCACTTGTGCAGAACTGTGAAGTCAAGGGCAAAAGGCAAGAGTGAGTTTCCAGGCTGAAGACTAAACTGCTGGATGAAAAACAATAAGGATGGTGTTGGATACAGACTCACAGCACTGCTCATACATCTTAAAAAGATCTTTGTCAGGCACAGGATCACACAGTCCCCACAGTAATAATAAAGCAGCACGCCTTCTGTTTTTTACACACTTCTTGCTTTGAAGAATTGTATTTAGGAGCCAAGTCTGTTGACAGATTTGACAAATTTTTATTACTGTGTGTCCAGCACAAACAGTTATTCTCAATATACTTAAAGAATAGCAAAAAATCTTTTAAAAAACACAGAGGTGCTTTCAGCTCCAGTCAAGTGAGATTAGTCAGTTTAGTGCGGCTGCATGGCTGCAGTCATTAATTAAGAGCCAAGGGAGATCTGTTCTACAGAGAGCAGACTATTTTACAGCATATCTCAGATAAAACATCTTCTGGTCAGTATTAACTCCCCAGCCTTGTTAAACAGCATAATTGAAAGAAAAATGTCACATAATTTTGCTCCTAAATAATTGATGGCAGCTGAGCACTAGACAAAAGTCCTGATTCTCCCTCCCCTTTCTAAGGCTCTCCAGGCCCTGTCTGCAGAAACCTGCCTGCAGTCAGTGGAATTTATGGGGGTGTAAAAATATTGTAGCTGATAAGAGAAACAGGCTGGGTACATGCCTGCACAGCTTTTGTTTACTACAGTATTTCTATTCTTTCGAGTTTTCATAGCCTTGTTTTCTTTTGCTGAATACACAGATGTGTTCAAGAGAGTAGGGGAAAATACCTTCAAATATGCAAATAAAAGACATAACTGACAACTCTGTAACAAACACTGCTGGCATGTCTGTTGTGCTTAAAGCAGCTTAAGGCCTAAAGAAATCTAGGATTAACTTTTCTGTTGAGTGTCATTTTCCAACAACAAAAAAAAAAGGCGCAAAATCAGGTTACAAGCTAAGAACACTTAAAAGAGAAAAAAGAAATATATTTTTCTTGTGTGAAAAGACAGATGGACTTTAGAAAGAGAGATTATAAATAGTTCTTTTTTCACATAGGAATTTTGAAAGCAATTCATTTACCGACTTAGGAATCATTTCCTCTAATGCTAGGGTGACCTTTCTAACTTTTTGGGTTCAGAAAGGACCTTATTCACAGCATGCAATTCATACATAGCTATGAAATTTTGCATAATGCAAGTGACACTTTTTGATCCATTTTCCTCTTCTTTCTCTTTCTTGTGAATTGCAGCTGTTACATCTGTAGCAGTTTCCATAGTAACAGTCAATTTTGGACTTTACTAAAGGGTGGGAATGAGTAGCTTGAGAGTGATTGACCAGGAAATAGGTTTAAAATGAACAATTATAAAACATTTGGAGGCTACTAGGAAAAAAAAAACCACCACTGAAAAACCTTAAACCCTTTCCAGCCCCTTACAGTGTTAACCCAGCCTACCAAAACCACCCCAAACAGCAGTTCTGAACACATAAATCATTAACACTGTGACCTGAGATTTGGCAACTTGATGAGACAGTGAAGATTACGGTAGTGTAGCTTGGTACTAAATTTTCACACTAAAGAGTCCTGTCATTTCTGCAATCATTCCTCTTTCTCTCAGGAAGTGAGTTTGCCCTAGCAATGTCTGTGATGGAGTCGCATGCGATAGCATTGAGTTGATCTGGGTAGGTGTTGGAGTGATCTCACTGCACTAAGATTTAATAGTTATCACATGGTAGTTGCACAGAAAAAAGTTTGTAAACTTAATAGCCACTTCTCCCCCTCCCCCCAAGTCAACTTTAGGGACCAACATCTCAGCCTCAAACACCACTGTCTTAAAGGGGTGCTTATATGCATTTGGCTAAAGCTGGAAAGAAGATCGGCAGTGTTATGAACTGGTAAAAATCTAAAGAGCCTGGAAAAAGGTTTCAGAGGGTTTACCATGACTGCTGCACAAGCCCTCCCCATGGAGTGAATACTCACTAGAAATAACTGTTGCAAATAACTTCAAAAGGAAAGACAATAGAGGAGAGGACAGAGGTTTGGTGGCTTAGCAGCTAAAACTCTGAACCTTTCACCTCTGGATCCATGCTGAATGCCCAGCTTGAAGTTCTCAGAAAAAGTATTTTCTGCTTCAAAATGGAAAGAACTTACCATACATAATTGGAAGTGATTTAGGATAAGGAGCTAGAATAGTAGTTTTATGGGGTCATGACATTTTAACCTGCACATTTTGTCATGGTGCTTTTTACAGCTGGTGACATTTAGTCCAGGGAATAATTTGTCTTGACATGTTTTTGTTTTGCTTTGGGATTGGTTTTGTAAGAGTGGCACATAGATACTTTTTGTGATAAGTGTCTAGATGTCCTAAATTTAATTATTAGAAGCTTGATTATCTAGCTAATCTTTACATAAACAGAATTCTGATTTATTGTAGCATATCTAAAATCAGTATTACAAGGCATGATTGAATTTCCATAGAAAGAAATTCTCAAGAAGACTAAACAGAGAAGGCAGATTGTGTGCTCTAACTAATGCCTGCCTGGTGGGGATGGACCATGTGGTGGTTCCAGGACACCCAAAAGTCTTAATGTCATGCGATCACTGTAGATAACTGTTAGAAGATTGAAGCAAATCACATGATTGAGCCTAGAAAATAACATTTATTTCCTGTTATCATCCTTTGTATTATGCAATTGTCGCTGTGTAAGATGATTTGGCCCTGTCTCAAGTTGTGCAATTCTGTCACAGCTGGGTTTCTGTGTAAGAGATGAAGACACTTGAAAACTCATGCAGTCTGGATCTGCAGTGTGTGTGAGCAGTGGCTATAGTTCACTTATTAACAAAGCCTTCACTTAAGTCTTCACCAGAACAGACATTCTGTTATATGCAAAATTAATGAACATATTCATGCATACATACATATACACATATTTATAAATAAAAGCTAGGGCTTAAGGATTTGAAAGATATTTCAGTTTATCCTGATATGACTTTGCTAACCTTCTTCAGAAATACTATGATGAGAAAAAGAAAAGGATCTTAAGAAACAATTGAGCAGAAGTTTAGTCCTATGAATCATGATATCTTAGGGAGTGTGGGAGAAGGAAAAAAAAACCCAGAAACTCAGAAAAAAAATGAAGTAAAACAAGATGACTGGTGAAAAAGAGTTAAGTGCTTCACTTCATGCAGCTTGGCAAATGGAAGAACACAAATCATTGCAAAGGAAAAAACACACTTGGAAATCTCTGGAGACTGACTTCACATGGCTAATTTACAACCACATGCCGCATCTGTCACTTTTACAAATCAATGAGAGTGCCTACCCTTTAATAGCACAGGGTCACTGGTAAAGGTTGCTAGTGTCAGCCATGCAGACGAGACCTTTCAGGATGTCAGAAAAGAACCTCAGTGACGCACATTAACACCCACACGCTCCTTTATGTCACTTCCAATTTACTTTATTTTAAATTGTCAGCTAGCAGAGCTCACTCCCATATTAATAACTAGAGGTTTGCATCCAAGCCAGGAAAAATAAACCCTGCTGATAGCTCCATGAGGCAGCTGGCTTGCTCTAAAGAAAGCCAAAAGGGAAAGATTGAGCTCTTAGTCCTTCTTAGTAGAGTCTGCAATATTAAGGAAAGGAAAAAGATGATATGACTTACAGATGGCCGACGTGCAGTGTATAGAGAAAAATTTGTATTTTGTTATTTTCTGTAGATACTGTTCAATAAAAGAGTGATTCAGTTCTTTTACAGTACTGGACTACAAAAGAAGACATTAAGGCAATATAGTAATACAAAATGTTCCCACAAGCTGGAACACATTTCCCCAGTCCTGAGTTTATATTTCTCCATGGTATTACTAGGTATTTAATCCTCTTTCTTACTCTTTTTCCAGTCTTATTGGAGAGACTTAATAGGCTTGATTCACTTTTTGAATTCAGCTGGTGGAAGCTGAGCTGTGGGATTTGGTGCTGGAAACATTATTTGGGTAAATCAACAATGCCAAACGCGTCTCAGCCCAGCTAGCAGGCAGTCCCCCAAAGCACATATCTATCCCTGCTCTTTAATAGAACAGGGCAGGATGCAGAGCTAAGTACTTGGGAGAAGTGCTGATGCAGCCAGTCCCATAAGTGTACTTTGCCAGGGTTACTCCTGCAGGATCACAGCTGTCCACTGGGGGAAATCGCAGAGGCCCTGCAGTGCTCCCCATGGTAATTGCAGCTTCCTTCTTTCTTGTGTCTAATCAGGTGAATAAAACCCTAGATTTTCCTTCTGGCTTCCTCACCTAAGGAACATTCATCTACAATTTTGACCAAATCTGCACACGAGAACCTTTCTTTTACAGGCAAAACTTGAGCGTGTTCGCTGGAAAGCTTAGAAGTGAATGTATTCCTGTTTGGATGGTTGTTAAACCTACTCCTTGATAATTCCGCTGGAATCATTCCCTATTTGTAATTTTACTAACTGCAGCTGTATCCCTTTGGTCATATTATTTTCAAAATAAAGCATCCTGGTACATTTTTCTTTTTGTATGGAATCCATTTCATGTCTCCAATGTTGTTGGCAAGTTTTATCACTTACATCATTGTCTTCTTTTCCTGATTATTTATAAATATGTGAAATGCATAGATATCAGTAGCAATCTTGTGGCATCCCCCCCTTTGATAAAAATGACCATTTCTTTCTATACTTTATTTCCTATTCTTAATATATTGTTATTTCTTGGCCTTGTCTTCTCTGCTATCTTGTAACACCTTTGGAACCAGCCTTTGATGAGGAGCAAGGCTGAAAGCTTTTCTGAAAGTTCAGCTACATGGTATCAGCTAGCTCATGCTTACCCACATTGACTAGGTGATTTCTTCAGAAAATCTAGTGGTATACTAGCTCTGACTTCCAGCTACAAAAACAATGTTGATTATTTCCCAGTATGTCATATTGATCCCAGTGATCATTCTTTTTTTTTTTGTCTTTCTGGAAATGAATTTTAATGGCCTGAAGTTTGACTTTCAAGTATGTGGGTTTCAGGATTGCCCTTGAAGCACCTTTAAAGACTGATGCCACATCTGTCACTTTCCTTTCCTCTAAAAGGTAAGTTAAATATGTCTGCCTCATCAGCAGTCACACTTTTGGATTGCAGAATATACGTACTCTAAATAGCAATCAATTTAGCAACTAGATGCATGTCAGGATGGCAAAAAAATTGAACTAGCTGCTGTTTGTGAAATGTTAGGAGAGAACTAAGTACAACTCTACAGAGAAAGTTGTAACATTTAATCAGACTCTTAAGCTTCTGGTAAGAACTAGCTCTCGTCATGTACTTCTGCTGAGGTGACTGAGTTTTGCATAGGAAATAACTGACCTAGCTGTCAATAATCTAAGCTACATGCATTTCACAGCAGCTGATCTATGTCTGGTGGCAGGCAGGTGGAGAAAGTGGGCTGTAACCACAGCTGGCAGAGATGCCCCAAAATAAGGATGTTATGGAAGTGATTTATAAGTTGCAGAGAAAATTTTGCCCCTGGATTTACCTCTATCAGGCTGGTGTTTACTAGGCTGGCGTAGTCACACTTTTTTAAGTGATAGAAGAACAGAAAAAAAACTTGCATAATTGTTGTTGCTGTTGTTGACAAAAAACCACAATATAGCTCTTCTGCAGTGAAGCAAAACATTTTCTTTGTTGGAGAGATTTGCGAAGTATACTATATGGTATTAATTAAAAAATATACAGCTATGAAGGACATCTCTGGAATTTTACTTTTTGAAACTGAATGCAGGTCTTCAAGTAGTCATTTCTGCTCTCAGGCTCTGATGATATCTGCCACGTTCACACTGTGACTTGGCAGACATAGGCTACAGATGAAGGTAGAGGCTGCTGCTGTTTAGAATACATTTCTGGGCTTGTTTATATGATACCATTATGTCATCCCGGGTTAAAAAAATTGGTCATTCAGCAAATCTTTCCCCAGGATTTGCAGCACAGATTGACTGTGTTGTACTGTGGTAATCACTGTAATTAAGAATTCTTGTTTTACTAACGAGTACTTTATCGTGAATGTGTACACAGTACAGCAGATGCTGCACTGGTGCTAGGCATTTTGGTCATGTTTTCATTTAAACTCTCAGGAGTTTTCAACCTAATACAGTCACATAGGGGACAAATGGGGAGATAAAGAATAAAACATAGATGCAATAAGAAAGACACAGTTACTGTTGTCCTGTGTAGGTAGAGATTGGTGTTTGATCAGTCCATGTTGCTGTTTGGTTTTATTTCTCACCAATGCTTTCCAGATTGACAGAGAGGTACACGAACTCTTGAAGAAGTACTGCTGGATATATCTGCTTGGCAGCTTTAGTGACCTATACTCAGCTTTTCCTCAGTTGCTCTCAGTATACTGTTGTCACTTGTTTAGGCCAAGCTGACAGTCTTAATCATGCCTTACTGGCTTCAGTTCAAGTAAGGCTATAAAAATGTACTACTTACTTGTGGTTAAGATGCAGAAACTGTTCTTAATTTGTTCTTTTCTTGCACTTGCAGTAATTAAAATATGTTTGGGATAAAGCATTGTTAAAAATAGTTTATCTCACAGGAAATCAACACATCTGCTGAAATCATGCTGAACCACACTCTCACAGAGGAAACGAACACTGAAGGTAAGGTAAAGGCACTCAATGCAGTTCAGAGATAAGTGCATAGTATCAGTTTTAGCTGTTGCATTGTCTTTATCCAGAAGATGCTTTGTACAGGAGCAATCCTGATATACCATATTGAAACCCATTAATTTCTTGAATTGTCAATAAATGCAAAGCTCTGAAACCACAGAGAATGGCTGGTGAAGCATGTAGAAATTTTGTTTAAAAAAAATGGTCTTACATCGCAAACTCTCCTTGTTTTCGCTGTTTCATCGGTGCTTCAAGGAGTAAGAATGTTCCTAATGCCTCGTATGAGAAAAGTTGCTTTGTTGTGCTGGATAACCTTCTTAGGGCCAAATACACCACACAAGAGACATAAGCTAAGATAAACAAGAGAGCAAACTGCCCTTTAGGTTATACCATCTGTAAAAAAAAAAAAAAAAAAGATCTGTTGAGGCACAGACTGCTTTGGGTTAACAGTAAGAGCATTAGAATTACAAGAGTTCTGTTTTATATATTTTCGTCAAAGAATTATATTTTTTTAAATTTAGGTGCCTAAGCAAAATGGGCATTTTGTGTATTTCTCAGATCTCTTGCCTGGAGAGAGTTGTACGTTGTTGTTTTAGACCCAGTTGTTGCTGTTCTATCTTTTTTCTTAATTCAAAGTGCTCCAAGGGTTTTTTCTTCCTCTTCCTTCCTTCTATAGTTTTTTATGTTCTCTAGAGAATGTAGATGGGTGACTAATATTAAATTTTATCTGTGCATCACCCCTGCTCAGCATGATCCCACAGAAGAAAATGGAAAGAATAATCAACACTGGTCAAGGAGCTAAAGGCTGAACTTGATCCATAATTAAACAATATTTTCACATGGCTGAGTGAAGAGCAAGCAGCTATCACTGCTCTCTGATGTTCTTTTATAAGACTCATCTCCATTTGAAAGCTTACTTTAAAAGTGGGTTTTTCCCTGCTAGCATTTTCAGCAAAATTTTAGATTATGCTCTAGATATTGGAATGATTTTCTTCTTTTATATATATGCTGATACTTTTTCACTTGTTGATGCCAAATACTATGACATAAAAGTGAGAATGCACTGGACTTCAAAGAAACGCTGGCACAAACAATCCAAGAATTGATCATCCTTTGCCCCTGCTCCTAGGAGGCAGGAGGAGGAACTGCCCCAAAGGGATCTGCACTCCTTGCTTGTTAGGGGTCCTGTGGAAAAGAAGAGGTACAGGGTGACATGGGCTGGCAGGAGAGGTGCTACCCAGAAGCAATATGCTCTTCAAGCATTCTTGGGACACTGGTAAGGCTCCTGGAATAGCGTATCAGAACAAAATAAATTCAAAGCCAAAAGCGAAACCTGAGAAATATACGCATCTGCTCCTATTATTTGTGCTCAAGAAGATAGCCTTGACCTCTTGAACAGATTCCTACTGACTCCTTGCATGTGAAATCAGTTGTGGACACTACCCTTGTCATCCCAAACTTTTGTTCTTTCATTTTGGATGCCAATCAGAAATCACAGGCCTAGTGCAAGCCCCAGAGGATCTGCCTCTGACTACAGGTGCTCTCAACATCCACCTTGGAGGTGAAGTTCTCACTGCAGAGATTACTCAAGAACTTATGATCTTTCATGATTTTTTTCTTAAGCACTGCTATAGTCTTGTGCCTAGCCAAGACCTGGCAAGCTAGATGACATTAGGCATAATCTAGAAAAAGTGTGTCAGCTCCACCTAGATTAAACAGATATTAAATAATGGCTTTTTCTGAGTGCGTGTGTGCAGCAGTGGGACAAAGATTAAATTGCATAACTGGTCTTGCTCACTCTGTGTTTATAAAGAACAATAAGTGTTTCTTCTGCCTGCTAATCCTGGTGGTACAGACCACCTGTCCATTTGTTGACAGGTATTGTTCAAGACTTGTTCTGCGTGAATAAGAATATTTGCCCGTATAAATCTATGCAATACTTTTTATCTTGGCCATAAAAGCCTTTACCAATCCCTTAGAAAATAGACCTAGGATGCACTATTGTATACCAGATAGCCACAAACCCAACATCTTTGCCATATTAACTTCAGTTATGTTATTATATGCTAATTTGAAAAAAATGATTGCAGGGAAATAGTGCAACAATTTATTTTTTTAAAAATAGCACAGTAATTCTGTAAATTATTATTTTTCTTTGCAATTATTCCTAAAATATTTTTGGAGGCATGGTCCTTCAGTCAATATCAATGGGGAAAAAATTAATCAAGAAAAGCTCTGGGCATGAACCAAACACTTATTCTTTTTTTCTTTTTACTTCTACAATATTAAATTCTTTTGATATATTAGAATATTTTCAGTCCTGCTTTTCTTTTTTACTTAAAAAAATCTATTTACATAAGTGTGTTGACTTGTCTCACTTTCAGGTGGTTCTTGGATGTCATGTACATAGCACTGCATATTACTAAAGAGAATAAGCTTTAGTGTATTTGTGATTTCCTGGACCTGGAAATAAAGGTACCAACTGGTGGCAGTGACTGTGCTGTTACTGCAATGCGTATGAAAAGGTGCCCTCTGGGTAAAATCATACTGAATGTTTTAGTAATACTGCACAAAACCTGGACCTGTCTTTTTTTCCCAACACAAATTCTGTCATGTGTTCTTTAACCCAGATGTACAACAGAGGTGTTCATACATACCAAAGCAATGGCCTTTTTTGATTCTGTGATGTAGAAAACATGAAAAGAAATTTTGGCCTCTGGGATTATTTGTTTTCCTTTCTAGAGAAGAAAAGGAGAGTAAAGAGTATTATAAAAGCAACTACTCAGAATTGATCAGAACTTAAGCATGAAAGCAAAAGAATAAGAGGAAAATAAATAATTACAATGAGGCAGAAATGAAAAGACTTACAGGAATCCTATGTCTGTGTATTGAGACGGTATTCCTTTGAAGGTCCAGTGAGTATTTTCTGATAATCATTAACACATAAGTAGCTTTAGCTGTAATAAAATATATCTGATACTGTTGTAAATACTTTACCTGCATTGGCATAATAATTAGATGTTGTGTTATCCATAAGACATTAAAGAATTAAAAAAACAATGAAGATTACTACCATTTTAAGAGAAAGCATTTACAGGACAAAAGCTGCAAAGTAGAAGGCACTGAATTTACTGTAATGGCTAAGACACAGCACCTACTCTGAAGAGCTCCTATATCTGCAGTGTGAAGATATAATAAGATCTTAACAGTGTGGAATATAGACTTGAGAGCAAGGCTGTAAAATGCTGTGATTAGAAAAAGAAATAGCAGGGCAGAAAACAAGATAATTGACTATAGAGAAGATAGGAAAGAAGAGAAAGCAAGATTAAATACTAACAAGGAACCTATTTCTGGAAGATATGGTCACAAACGATTGTCCCCTATTTCACTTAGAAGAAGCTTAGAAATGGTTAATAAGTGTAAGGCAGGTGTTGTGGAAGCATATGATGTGGATTTAAACCATGCTTTTGATCAAAATGGTTCAAAGAATTGAGGGTGGGAGGCAGAAAGAAATAAGGCAGAAGGAAACAGACTCAGGTTCTTTTATTTGCTTAAAGGATGAAGTGATCCTAATTAAATAATCTCCCTTGATTTGCGTTGAGTAGTAATGACATTTTCTTCCCCTGGCACTGAAGTGTGTTTTACAGTTTCAGCAGCACTCTGTGTTTAAATCCTATTATTGCCTACCAGAATAAACAAGAAGTTTAACACGATTATTTGGGATGTTCCACTTATTTAAAGCTGGATTTGTTACTACATCTATCAATAGGTTCAGCATTTTCTTAGACCATAAGATAGATGGTGAGCATCTGTTTGCCTTTCTCTAATACTTAGAGTATTAGATGAAAATTATGCTGGGTTCGGGAGAAATTTTCTCAGAATATTTTTAAAGGCCTATTTCTAAATATACTATTCTTGAGAGTTGTGACTTTTGGAAAATGGGGGATAGTGAGCATAACACAACAAATAATCCTGAACAGATGTTTAATAGGGAGGAATCAGGCTTTTGTATATTTGCAGGAGTTCCTCTGAACCAACGGATAAAAACTCTTGAGCACTTCAGGCGTACGCTGCCTCTGCCATCCTTAGTTTATATAGGCGACAGAGTGACCGCATTTTTTGTTTCAGACTGAATGCTTAAAAGTAGGTGTGTAACACAGGGTTGGCAAGTCTGGTTGAACAAAATGCTGGAGACTTTTTCAAGAATAGAAGTATGGTAATAAGTGAGGCTGCCTAACACTGGGTACCGGTCTTCGAGCATCCTGTCCACACCCTCAGTGCTAAGCTGCAACTAGATGAACCCCTGGGAAAGCTGAATTATTCCTATTACAAGGTGTTTGGAGAGGCTGAATGGTTATTTCTTCTATTTAAAGTGGGTAATGAAGTTATAACTGGTCATCAGATGAGCTTTTTAATGTGACTACTGCTGCTAATCAGGTCCTGCAGCAATGCCCTTTTCCTCCTATGGACAGAGCAGTGAATGTGTGACCACTTCTGGACGTGACCAGCTCAACCCTGTCGCAAGTTTCATGGTTTGGTTTGGTAAATGCCACCAAACACCCTAGGGAGGGGAAAATCTGTGCCTTGTCCTAGAGGGCTGGATGAGGGTCAAGGGAAGGGACTAGCCTCCCACTGGCAGGGCTCTGCGGGGTGAGCGTGGTCATGATCCTGCATGCTTCCAGCTTACCCAGCAGCTCGTCCCCTCCTTTTCGATGCCCCCACTCCCGCTCTGCCCCCCCCGCCCCCCACCCCCCGGGGAGCCCTGCAGGACCAGAACATTCCTAAAGCAGGTAGATGGCTAAAAAAACTCCCGCTAACTATTTAAAAAATGTGATTTCCTCCTAATAGTACCACATTTCTGGAAAGCAGTACTCCGAAACTCATTTAGGTGCCACAGTCTCCATTGATTTTCTTAATACGTATATATCTCTGTGAACTTTTTCACTCATTAGGGCCCATTAGCTAGTTTACGGCATGATATCATAATCATTAGAGAGTTACTCATTGCTAATTGAACATTTAAGACTTCTGCAATTCATAATGGAGTAAATTTGTCTAACATATGAGGACTCTATTGATAATTTTCCTTATTTGTTAATTTTATAGTACACGTTGCAATTTAAGCTTGTTCTCTGTTAATATACAAATGCTGTATCATAGCTATTTGCTTTTGAAACAAGAGGTTTCGTGAAATTTGGAGGGAGGAGGGGGGTGTGTTAAATTTTTGCTAGAGGGTTTAAGCTGGCTACTGCTGGTAATTTTCCCAAACTCTTTCAAGCTTGAAGTCATCAGATGGCATGTGGTAAAGTCTGCTGCTAATTTTGGTTTGCTTTTTTGATTTGAACTTAAGAGAGTATACAGTCTGGGACTGTGGCTCTCTTTTTCCCATTTTATTCTTACAAACCATGGCACATAGGTAATGTAATAATGCACATAGAAGTGTTCTGTTTTGTTGGGAAAGCTGCGGCTTAATATGATCAGATTAAATTCAGCACTGAATGCAACTGTACTCAAAGATTATTTTAGCTTATTAGCAACATTGCACATTTTCTTATGCAAGATGCCAGTATATATGGACTCTACCAAGTTTTGATACCTTATTAGGGTTGCAGGATATAGGGGATGTTTAGACTGGATATTAGGAAATTTTTCTTCACTGAGAGGGTTATCAAGCATTGGAACAGGCTGCCCAGGGAAGTGGTTGAGTCGCCATCCCTGGAGGTATTTAAAGGACTTTTGGATTAGGTGCTTAGAGACATGGTGTAGTGGTGGTTTTGGCAGTGTTAGGTTTATGGTTGGACTTGATGATCTTAAAGGCCTTTTCCAACCTATATGATTCTGTGATTCTGTGATTCTGTGATACCTTATATATATAGGTACCAGGATACCTTATTAAGATTTCGACACTGTCGTGGTTTAGCCCCAGCCGGCAACTAAGCACCACGCAGCCGCTCGCTCACTCCCCCTCGGTGGGATGGGGGAGAGAATCGGAAGAGCAAAAGTAAGAAAACTTGAGGGTTGAGATAAAAACAGTTTAATAGGGAAAGCAAAAGCCGCGCACACAAGCAAAGCAAAACAAGGAATTCCTTTGCTACTTCCCATGGGCAGGCAGGTGTTCAGCCATCTCCAGGAAAGCAGGGCTCCATCACGCGTAATGGTTACTTGGGAAGACAAACGCCATCGCTCCAAATGTCCCCCCTTCCTTCTTCTTCCCCAGCTTTATATACTGAGCATGACGTCATATGGTATGGAATAGCCCTTTGGTCAGTTTGGATCAACTATCCTGGCTGTGCCCCCTCCCAGCTTCTTCTGCACCTGGCAGAGCACGGGAAGCTGAAAAGTCCTTGACTAGTACAGCAGCAACTAAAACATCTCTGTATTATCAACACTGTCTTGAGCACAAATCCAAAACATAGCCCCATACCAGCCGCTACGAAGAAAATTAACTCTGTCTCAGCTGAAACCAGGACAGTATCCACCCCTTATTCCATACCATTTACGTCATGCTCAGGTCTCACACTATTCAATACATTCTCATTACCCACCATCACCCTTCCCATCCTTTGATATAATACACACATATCATTCCCTTAGTCTATGGACCACCCCTACAAAATATTTGTAAAATGACCATAAATGTCCACAAAATGTCCACTGAGTTCATTTAGTCCATGACTTTGGGCTTCATCTCTTATGGTTGTTACTCAGGACAGGAGAGGTGGTGTGTTTCTTGGGGTTATTGGGCACCAAAGCCAGCTCAGGTCAGGTCACTGCTGCACTTGCACTGCTTCTTGTAAGGCTTCTCCTCCATTGGTTCAGGTGGTTCCGGCTGTAGTAATTCCTATAACATGCAACTCAAATCATGGGTTACAACAATTTAAAGGTATATCTATTACAATGTCCACCCCTGGTCCTTTTGGACCAGGATATAGGATTTAACATTGCAACGAACTCCTCCCCTTGCTCCTAGCCTGGCTAGCAACAAGGGTTTCCTGCTATAGTAATTCCCACAACATGCAACTCAAATCCCGGGATACAACAATTTAAAGGTATTTCCATTACAATCTCCACCCCTGGTCCCTTTGGACCAGACCATCAGGTTTAACATTGCAATGAAGTCCTCCCCTTGCCCCTGCTCCAGCTTGGACTTATCCACAGAATGTAGTACCTTCAGAAGTAAACTTGCTCCAACATGGCCTCATGCACAGCCACTGATGCTTCAAGGTGTACCTGCTGCAGCATAGACTTCATCCACAGCCACAGATGCTTCGAGGTGCACCTTATCCAGCGTGGACTTAGCCTTGGGCCACAATCCCTTCAGAGGTATACCTGCTGTGGCACAGACATAACCATGGCCACAGACGTTTCAAGATATACCTGCTCTGGCATGGGCTAATCCATGGGCACAGACGCTTTGGGGTGTCCTGCTCCCACGTGGATTCATCCACAGGTCACAGTCCCTTCGACTCGAGTTCACACTGGAGTTCCAGCCTGTCCAGTGCAGCAGCACAGAAACAGCAGCAATGCCCTGGCCATCTGCCAGCCCAGGCGCAAGGCCATTGCTGTTATCAAAATGTTCCCAGGCACAGCAGAGTAAGGTGATCAGCAGTACAGCAGCACGGCAAGCAGTGAAAGCAAAAAGCAGCCACTAACGAGCCCTAGACTCTAAGGTACAGTAAGGCAAGCAAGCCCATCGCAAGTACAGAAGCCTGCTGATTAATAGCTACACAGCAATAACAGCTATATATTCTATCTGGCACATTCCAATCAAATCTGCCGTTATCTCAAACCCTTCGTGCCCCACGTTGGGCGCCAAAAAAGGACTGTCGTGGTTTAGCCCCAGCCGGCAACTAAGCACCACGCAGCCGCTCGCTCACTCCCCCTCGGTGGGATGGGGGAGAGAATCGGAAGAGCAAAAGTAAGAAAACTTGAGGGTTGAGATAAAGACAGTTTAATAGGGAAAGCAAAAGCCGCGCACACAAGCAAAGCAAAACAAGGAATTCATTCGCTACTTCCCATGGGCAGGCAGGTGTTCAGCCATCTCCAGGAAAGCAGGGCTCCATCACGCGTAATGGTTACTTGGGAAGACAAACGCCATCGCTCCAAATGTCCCCCCTTCCTTCTTCTTCCCCAGCTTTATATACTGAGCATGACGTCATATGGTATGGAATAGCCCTTTGGTCAGTTTGGATCAACTATCCTGGCTGTGCCCCCTCCCAGCTTCTTCTGCACCTGGCAGAGCACGGGAAGCTGAAAAGTCCTTGACTAGTACAGCAGCAACTAAAACATCTCTGTATTATCAACACTGTCTTCAGCACAAATCCAAAACATAGCCCCATACCAGCCGCTACGAAGAAAATTAACTCTGTCTCAGCTGAAACCAGGACAGACACCTTATTAGGACTGCAGTGCTTGTGTGTTTAAAATTGTGGGATATTATCAGCGTAGGAAGAGAAGTCCATGAAACATGATGTGATGCCATGATGTGATCCAATATCAATGCTTGCATCAGTTGGCTTATTATATTAGAAAAAGTAATCCTCACAGCAGTCCTTGCAGAAAGTTGTACTAACGTGTTAAAGCTGTTTGTGGTAGTTTTCTTTTAGGCCTAGTTTTTTTACACTACATTTTGTCTGGAAACTGATCTTCCAGACCAAAGTTTTATTCAAGCAGAACTAGGTTTTCATTTTGCTTTTCTATCATCTCTGGTCACATGGCTTCATTTCATTTTATCATGTTATTATTAAGTTTTATATAATAGCACAGAAAACAAAAAAACTCTTCTGCCTTTTTACAGAGAAGATTTTCCTTTGGAAGGGGAGGTGGTTGGCACTCTAAATTGGCTGCAGCAATTTACAAGTAAAATTGGCAAAGATGGGTGTGATATGAATTGTATCTCCTCAGTGAATAACACCTATGATCTTCAATATACCACAGAAATTCAGACATCTGTTCTGTTAAACTTCTGATTGCTTGAAAATTGTCCTTACACACAAAAACCCCTGTGACTAGAGTATGTGGGTATCTTTAGTGCTACAGTTGTCAGCTCTACTTAGATATAATAGAGACTGACTGTAAAGTGCTTCAGAGAACCTTAAATGAGGAAGTCAGTGCTGTCTTGAAAAATAGAAATTGCAAGTGTCTCTGCTATGATATTCAGTGGATGTAATTGAACCTCATCAGGTAATTCAATCGTCTGTGCTAGATACCATTTTGCAAAGCTGCATGTGTAAAATATCTAAATCTCGTATTTTTATTTTAGTGTTTGGAATCTTTTCAGGTCATCACCTCAGAAAAGCAGTAGAAGGTTTGGACCAGGATTTTTAAAATGGACTTTAACAGCCAGTTTTCCATCTCCTCAAATTGGACCTGATTTTCAGCACATTAGCACTGAGAATTTCCTGAACAACGGTGTTTTTTGAGAACAGGCTTTAGGCTGCCTTGAAATGACATTTGCTTTCAACCTTAAGTCATGGCTTTTACCTCTGAATTCCATTTTTTTTCAGAGCATCATGTTCTGACTTGCTCTAGGCTTCATTCATCAATCTTGGTCTAAATCTGACCATGATACTTAGCTGACCTGATTTCTGGTGTTGCATTGTTGTATTGTTTCCACTTACTTGAATGATATCACTTTTCCATTCTTGCAGAAAGAGTCTTTGCTGATATGGATTAACTTCACTCAGTGACTAAGTGATCTTGTTGATATTTTTCCTGGTTTTCTTATATTATTTTTATATTTTAAGAAACAGATTTTTGCTTAACCACTGTCCTTGAATATTGTAATTACATCTTCTGCAATATTTCAGATAAAATGTGGAGGGCTTAATGGAGGGGTTAAATTTACTTGACATGTGGAATATTTCTTAAAACTTTACCGCATTAGCATCCTGTACTCAATCTTCTATCCTCCAGCCTTTGAAGAAGTGCTATATGATATGTGCACATCCCAAGTCACTGCTTCTGACATCCTGGAAGATAACAGGTAGATTTATCCAGACTTTCAGTTACTTTTCAGCTTCACTGATCTCCGTCCCAGTCACTGGAAGATTTCTTCCATAAAGCAAGAGGTAATACTTCTGACACATTTATGATACTTCTGTTCTGGTTTTGTTTCACTTCCTTTGGTTCCTTTGGTGGTCTCTGTGTACAAAACTTGCATGAAATGCAAATTATAATAATCTTGTTTCTCCGATTCACTAAGCAGTTTTAGTCAGATGAAGCCTCTGAGGTATTTTAAGTATCAACAGGCAACACAGAGCTGACCTCAGCAGGTAAAAGTGTAGTGATGTTTAGGGACCAGGAACCAGCCCTGCCCCTGAGTTGCAAACAAAGCTGCAGAGCTGCCTGCTGAGAACCTTCTCTGCTTGGGCAGTGCTGTCCCCCAAGCACCAGGCAAAATAACCACTCAACTTGAAAATGCCATAAACTGGGTTGCTGGGGTAACTTACTGCATAAGAAAGATTCTGTTGGGGCATACATTCAGTTATGGCCTATCTTCATTCCTATTTTTAGTTTCACTAGCCATGGCCCCCTCTTAGGGAGTACATTAGGAGTTATTATTAAATTGAAGCGAAAGCTGCTGCAAATATAGACAATGCTGCTAATTGGACTCACCAATGCGAAACTGATCTGTAGGAGTTGCCCCAACTATAATACTTTGTGTCTATAGGCACATACATATATGTGTATGTTCAAATGTATGCAAAATGAAATCTGCTAAGTATTATAAGTTTGTTTATTTAATTATGCTCTATTATAATCTTTAATCATTTTCAGTTTTATTTTAAATAGAGGTGATAATATGAATCTCCAGACTTTCAGAAGATCATTACACAGAAAAATGTTACCATTTAATAACAACATTCCAGTTCTCTCTACAAAATGCAGATATCAGAATCCATATGTGTTACCTTTTTCTTACTTGAAATGCAGAATGTTCAGCCCGTAGTGTAAGATTGGTAAGATTTCAGGTTAATCTCAAGAATTTAATATTGGAGTACATTTCCATCAAGTTCTGTTGGTTACCTTTTCAAAAATAGAAATTTTCTCAGAACAATTATGAGTCTTCATTATAAACAATTGATGTGATCAAAATCTTCAACACTGAAGTAAAAATCCTGAGTCTTGATACAAGCACTCTAACTTTAGCCATACAAGTGTTAAACTTGGGGAAATATTATTCACTTTAGTATTGAAAAATAAGTGTTAATACCTTATTATCTAAATACGAACCAAGCTCTGCTGTGACTGTTCAGTCCTTTTAAGTGTACAACTGAACTAGACCAGTTTAAGGAGAAATATCTAAATTAGTTAGGTTTAAGCTACAGGAAGTAATATACCAGAGAACAAGGAAGACAGTGCCATTAGTAAAGTGCTTTCCCTGTATTCATTTTATTCTAAGCAAACAAGGTTTTGCACTGCTGTAAGAAATGCAATGTAATGTAATGTAAAGAAAGTAATGTAAAAACAAGTTTAAATTGAAAGCAAACTTTGTTTGAAAAAGATGGAATCGATTTGATCTTTTACATATTCTGGCGGAAAATGAAAGCAAGAAGTTATTTCATTCTTGCTCTCTGGTGAGACAGTGATCATTATGAAGCAGGTTTACTTTAAAATCCTGCCAGGTAGCATTTGTTTACTTGACATGTGCACTAACACTCTCCAGTGGAGGTTTCGGCCAAGTGGAAAAAAATTGTTAAGATCTTGTTCTGTTTCAATTTGGTATTTGCACTTGCCTACTGGAATTTCACTGTTCCATCACTGTGGTGTTTTTCAGAGTTCTGTTAAGATGTGTTGGCATGTGACTTGGAAGTTATTTTTGTTTCAAAATATATTATATATTTGAGATTTAAATATTCCTACATGACCAAGTGAAAAAAATCTATCAACATCTTCTAGCTCCTAACAAAGTGACTCTCTTATACAAAATTACTGTTCAGATTTAGTATTAAGCATATTTTCAAAATTAACTGCATTTATTTGTCTTTTACCTATTCGTGTTGTAGAAAAATGTGCCTTCCCTTTAGCGTGAATCCTACATCCAAACAAACAAAATCTTTATACTGTGGTATAGTCTAATCTGTCCAATGTAGCCCATTAATGTCACATTTCTTTAATCCACTCCTTTCTCTGAAGATAGACCTTAGGAACTACCGCAGGGCACATTAGGATTTGATTCTTATGCAGGTTGGAAACAGTATCCCAAACCAGGGCTGCTCCCTCCCAGGCCCCATGGCAGCCAGCCTCCCACTGTTTTGGAGGATGGGCTTGATGAAGTCCACATGAGTCCCAGCACCAGACCTCAGGGGGTCCCAGTTTGGTGGTGCCACATGAGCAAGGAGGTCTCCCTGGCAGCTGGGTCCTGAACCGCACCCATGTCCAAAGCTGCTTCTGGCCATGAGGCTGGGCATGATGGGGAGGTCTGAACAGGGCCAGTGTCCCCTGGTGAGTTACCCCTGATGCATGTGTGTGCACCTGTGCTCTGGTGCAGATGATTGGGAACTGTCTTCAGTTGTAGCGTGTTGTTTTGGTTGTTTGATCTTGCGGTTTGCATTCAGCCTGAAAGACTTGATGCTTTGCACAATCATGTCTTTCACTTCTAACATTGGGTGTTTCTAACCTAATACGTCTGTACTCCTATTCCTTACTTCATTTTGCTGGATCTTCTTTACATCTGGGTCCCTTAGATAGTCCTAAGCTATGTTACTGCAATATCTTCTTCAAGATCTGAAAACCGTTTTTTTTATTTGAAGACATATCTTCATAAGTATGCATTTTCTTGGCCTTCCCTTTGCAAATTCTGTAAGATTTTGAATGGACACGAATAAGCCTTTAACTGTGTCCCAAAGATTAAAGTTAAAATACCTAATGTTCAAATTCTATTGCTGTCCAATTTTCTGACTTAAATCTCAACAGAATTCATAATTATCTTCCTATCTTTTATTCATCGAAAACCTTTTTATAGACTAATAGGGTTTGGTACCCTAAATTACATAAAGCTATTAATTCTTTTTATTTTTTTAAACTAGGTCAGAAATTTTAAAAACCCCACATGGTTATAGTAAGAAAAATGATTAAAAATGATTTTATAAAGTAACAACTTCAAATGTTATAAACTAACTTTTTCAAGAATGAAAATGATTCTTTTTTAACATTGTCATTTAACATTTTAACAATTCAATACAAAGTAGTCTTGTCAATTCAATACAAAGTAGAACTACAGAAATTCTCACATCAGTAATTTACAAACTAACTGTTCGTTCAAAGGATCTTGGATATGTCTTTCTGCTTCTCTGAAAAGACTAAGCTGCACAGGGTAAAGAGGTCTACTTTTCCTAAGAGTTTGGCATGTTTACAATGTAGATTACATAAATATTAGAAATGGGCTGAAACAAAAGCCTTCACTGTGAACAGTCCCAAAAGTGTAAGAACAACATCTTTTCATTTGAATCTAATGTCAGATTCATAATTTTCTTATGGACATAAACTAAAACCTTGCTCTTTGGGGAAACTGGATTCAGAGATGATTCTTTTTTATTCAGCACCATCAATAAACACACCACATTAATAAATATTGCTTAGTGCAATGGGAGTCTTGATTTTTAAACCCTTTGCATTGTGTTTGTCACTCCTTCTATGCAGATACTTGTTTCTTTACTTAAAAAAAATATTAAAAAGCCATCTCAATGGTGTTGCCCATCTTGTTTAATAGAATAAAGTAATTTTTAAAGGACCTCTTTGTGATTGCCTTATCACATCTTTACAAAATATATGCTAACCAGGGAAATCACCAATACCTCATGTGCAGTTTAATAACTTTTTTTCTTTCGCTGATCATTATTTCACATTCATTCTCATATATAGAACACCTTTTACATTCTTTCTCTATTTGTATAGGTACATCATCATAATATTGTTTTTGTGAGAAATTATTTATCCCTCTATGCATGTTTGTTGGCTGTATATTTCTTTGTATGTCTTCGTACTTTCAAGTTTAATTTGATCCAGGAAGTAGTGTTAGCAAAATCACCATATGCAAAACTGTTCTAATGATATCTCTGGCCTAGATGAAACTAGGAAATGTTGAAAAAAAATCCAAGAGAGTGAATAGCTGACTCCTAGACTGGTTGGATTAACATTAGAAACAACCTTTTAAACCATTTGGATGTCATCTAATATAGAAGTATAAGAAATATATACCTTTCACCTCTTAAAAGTTCATACGAATATTTTCTTTGGTTTCATTTTACATGAAAATACAGTAGCATCTCTAAGTTATGGGGGGATGCTTAAGCAAACCTGTGTCCATTAGAATTTTTCCAGAAATTCATTCTACATACTTACTCTTTTTTTCTTTTTTTTTGTTTTTGTTTTTAAAGCATAAAAAATTTCTGGAAGGTATTTTAAAGAAAATACTAAGAGATAGAATAAAAACTAATAAATACTACTGAAGAATAATTTTAATTTCAAAACAGTGAGTATGCAAAGTAGAAATTTAATTTTAAGAATCACATTCATTCAGTCAGGAAGATAAAATAATCTGTGGAAACAGTATGTCCAAAAGAAAATAATGAAAACACCTCTGATTTTGTATATCAAACACACCGCACATTTTATGAACCATTTGCAAGACAATAATTACTTACAGAAATTACTCTATAAATAACTTAGGAGAAGAGATATTCAGTTTTTTTATAAACAATTTTTGTAATGATTTTAGCTGAAAAGGGACAAAACTTACTGGTCTTTGTCAAAATATATTTGTCTGTTTTCAATGAATGCAAAGCAATAACATCATTTGCCATGTTTTGCATTAAAATGTTAAGATGAGTTGTGATACAGGATCATAAATCATCCCTAACTCATCTGAAAGGATGTGTAGGCTTATGAACTTTACAGATCTTTTTAATGAAACTGGCTGAATTCCAAATTTACAACCACACACAAATCTATTTTTCTTTTTATTTTGGTTCATACTGTAATCACATTCATCTTTTAACAGATATCAAATGCTCTATGTTGCGTCATGCCCTTGAAACTGCACCATTTGGAAGCAAGAGAAAAATTCAGTGTCTCATCTGTAGAAGACTAACCAACCCTTTCGAAGTAAGGGAAAATTTTTTGTATGGCAAATATCTTTCTGGAAACTGCTTATGCCTATGATAGGATGTGAATATGTTGACACAGTTCAGCTTTGTTGTACTTTGTATTTCATCTGAACAACACTCATTTGAAACAGTATATTACACTGTTACATAAAAAAGCAAAAGCTCACTAATTATAATTACCCACATTACATTCAGAAAAAATACAGCAGATGTATATAGTCTCTTTTGTCTCCTTGGTTTTCAACGACAAAAGAAAAAAGCTATAAATGCTTCAAACAAGTAAACATAAATAATTTCTTTAAGCGTACCCTTTATCCTGAGCTGCAGTGTTTAGCCTTAATGACATTTTTGTCAGGACTACAGATGATATCCAAGAGTTTCTTTTTCTTGGGTTTTTTGTTTTGTTTGGTTTAGTTTTGGGGTTTTTTTTTTGGGGGGGGGTTGGTTGTTCTTTTTCCAGGGGGATATTATTCCTGTGTGACTAGTAAGCATTAGAAGTAGAAATAAAATCCACATAAAATCGCTCAGTTTCATTTAAACTGTCATACAATTGCCTTTATTATTCCAGCTGGCTTGGAGAAAGAAAGTTCTCTTTGTTAATGAGACCAACACAACTCATCCCATTATACCAGCTCTAACCTAATAAATCAAATATTTGCACATTTCTGCTTCATGTTTTTCCAAAGAGATTTTTTCTCATGGCCATAAACTCTAGCGTGGATAGGTGTCATATCTGGATACTTTAAGAAGCAAAAATGAATGGGAGGGCCTGTCTGTAATTCCACACAGCAGGGGAGGCTAGTTGAAAATGTCCCAAAGTCAGGGAGAGTATGAGGTACCTTCTCCCATTCATGCTTGAGTATAGCTCTCATTAACGTTACCACATTACCTTGTTATTAAAATGCTTCCTTCGATAATTTTTAGCAGGCTTCATTCATGTTCCTAAACACAGGAAAAATAGCATGGTTGCTAGTGTTGGTGGAGAGGCAGTGTCACAAACCTACCTGAAAAATTGTGAGAATCTTAGCCCAGTATTTTAGCAAAGGAAAGGCAAATGCAGAGTGATGTTGATTCCTTCCAGGCAGTAGGGTAAGCTAGAAGTTATCATTAACACATGAATTCTTGAACTTCAGCAACATTCTCAGTGCATGAGGTCAAACTGCTTTCTCTAATTAGAGCATGCTTAGGAAGAAAAACATTTCCAGTGCGAGACCTCTGATTTAATACACAAGAAAATTGGGTTGCTGCATCTTCTCAATTTGTGCCTGCAGCCCACCACTTAGGTTTTCTTTCCTTACACAATAAAGGAGTGCAAGCACTTCAGGGGTACATTCTGCCTTTCAAAAAGTCAGAAAACCCACAAAAGCTCTATTGCTCTATTATCTAAAGGAAAACACGGCAGAAGCTGCAGAAGAGTGCTGACGCTGGCAGGGGAGAACAAGAGCATCAAGCAAGGAGTCAGCAGGTGCAGCTTGGGATGAGGTTGAGCATCCTGAGAGGGAGTCAGGAAGCTTGACATTGACAGCAATGAGTAGACTCTCTGAGTGAAGGAGGACCATGCTGGGTCAACGTTTCTTCAGAGAACTTGTGTGAGGGAGAGATTTACAACGGGGTTTTGGAGGATCATTTGGCTTGAATTGTCTTGTCCAGCCAGTAGGAAATCACACTACTTCTGTGGTTATCTCTGCCATAAATTACACAGCTCCTCTTGGAGCATCATGTAGTCAGGAAAGCAGCATCTCCGCTGCTTCCCTTTGACCTAACCCACCATGTTCACTCTTCACTTGGTTGGTAGGAATGAGTGGCTGGTATCCTTTTTTGGAAGAAGAGACCAGTGTGATAGAGAGAGGTAAACTGCAAACTGTTTGTCATGGGTAGATTTATTGGTTTTCAGAGCATTTTCACACCATGTATGTAGGCAACAACCTGTTAGTTCTGTGTGCTTAGAAACGACAACTGTGAAGGCTTTCCTCTTACTGTGACAATAATGTCATTACTTAAACGCAAGAGGCCATATACAGCACTGTCTGTTCGTGTAAGCACAGAGTACCCTTTGTGTGGAGTTTCTTTGGCTCTTCACAGCCGAGTCCTGCTGCCATAAAGTGCCTGACAGCTTTACCACAGGCACTGCTGAAGCAGGATTGCATCCTAAGAAACAGTTGTCTTTAACTACCTTCAAATAACTGCCTCCTGTTTGAAAAGGCTTCTAATAATAACTCATTTTAATACAAATAAATATAAGAACAAAATGAGAAAATACTTTCTATGTACAATACAAGGGGAAGTATTGTCAATAATTTCTACATGAAGCTTCACAAGATGCTGCAATACAGGATAGGCTACATTAAATAGGTACAGCGTTCACTATGATAATGAGGTAATGCTATGTTAGAATGGATAGTAAAGACCTATAGGAAACCTCCAGAAATATCCAGTATGACCTAAATGTTTCCAGAAGCCTGGATATCACCTACAAAAGCATCTTTTATCTAAAGTAGGTATATTATTTACATTTCATGAAGAAGATTGATTGAGCAATATGGGCCATATTATGTCAGTTGCCCAAAGTCAAAGGTGCAAACTTTGGAATTGGTCACAAAGGCAGATAAAAATATAATTCAGGCAAACACAGAGGAATTGTATTTCTTCTTTAGACACTCCCTTGTTGAATCATGCAGAAACTATTGATTATATTTCAAAGGTGTTTTTTTAAATACATACCAGTGACTTCATCTGTCTAGAGCTGTCTGAACTTCAAACAGATTTGGGAAATACAGTAGATAAAAGGAATTTATGAGAGATAAATTATGTCACAGAAATGGCAGAAGTCTTTCCCCAAAAGAAGGGTCTTTCAATAGAAAGAGTAACCTTTTCCCTGCTTATTGATAAACAGGAGGTTAAGACGTAAACATATGTATCTCAATAAATAATTTAAATGAGAGTTTTAAAACAATAATTTTCAAATTATGCATAAGAATCTGTCAGTTCTTTCATATGATTATGAAAATAAGTTTTACCTTCTAATTTGAATGTGTTCTATTAGTGTTTGTTAATTCAGATTTTTCTATCCTGAATAAGGTCACAGCTGCAAAAAGCTGATGTGCACTCCCTTACTCTCTCTGATGACATTCACGGAAAGACATGAAGAACCTTGAGGAAGCACAGGCATCTTGTGCAGCATTTGTTGCTTGTGATTAGAGAAAACTCCAGCAGTATATCGCATTGAGCCAACAGCTTGAAGGCATGGAGGATATCCTGGGCAGCTGTGTACCCAAGCCCCTGCTTTTAAGTCAGGCAAAACAGTGATCGGAAAACACTGTCCCAGGTGACAGCCTTCTCACTGAGCACCTGGGAAAGCAGAGAGATGTAGGCAGCCTCAGATGTCCTTTCTGCGAGGTCTGATGCTTGTGCTTGAACCTTGCTCCAGAGGGAGGTGGGGATGCCGGAGCTCAGGTATGGGAACCTTGGCTGACGAGCAGTGCGAGGAATTTGGGTGGTTGCAGCCCTTCCCATGGACACAAGTGTAAGCATGTGGTGTGCTCTTGTAGCAGAAAAGTGGGTGCTTCTAGCCCTCACCAAAGGGTTGGCAGAAAAAGAATTTTAAGATCTCAGTATATACAGTAGCAATAAAGTTGCTGAGAGTCTTTGTTTTCATCGCTCACTAATAAGGTTAAAATTAAAAGGGTTTCTGTTAATTAAAGAATGAGGTGAGAACACTGAAAAGACTGCAGGGTTTAAATTAAAAATAATTTAATTTATTTTGGAGTGGGAAGGAATGTCTTTAAAAATCCGGTAATGTGGGGATGAAGACTTCATCTTTCAGCACCATATGAGAATAATGAATTTCCTGAGGTTACTGTAAGGGAGAATATCTATAAACTATGCCATCCTAGCTTGATTGGTTTTTATGTTACTAAAAGTCCATTTTCAGGGCTATTTGTAGCAGGGAATTGTTTCTTCAAGATTATGGCAGGCTGCCTGGTTGGGTGGTGGGGCTGGAGGAGGGGATGAAACGCACAGCACGTGGCATGAGGGAAAAAGAGCTGCTGCTCTGTACAGGTGGGGTTTTCCAGGGTTTTTCCACCAGCCAAACGCTCCCTAAATTTCCTACTCTATCCTCTGGACATTCAGGCAGAGGCAGAGTCTGTATAGAAGAGTAACAGTGACATTCTGCTGGGTCCGCGCCGACTTGATGTGTCCGTGCTGGTAGTTCTCCTGTTTATTTGACACTGTTGACTTATGATGTCTTGGTTGTGACTTGTTTGTCCAGCTGGGCTCTTCATTCTGGCAGATTTGCTTTCAAGTGCCATCTACCTCTGCAAAGGTACTTTTAGTGAAACGGGTGGGGAAGGAAACTGACAGGTAAAATTGCAGCATTATTGAAAAAAACAGACAGTGTATGCTCTGTGAGAGGTAATACTTCAGATGCCTTTTCACTGACAGGTTTAAAATGCAACATTTGTCCTTTGCCTTTGTCAGCATGGTTCAGCTGGTTTTCAATAGTGTTGAAAAAAAAGGGAAAAGTGGCAGTCTCACCTTCCAGTACCGTTAACAGGTAATCTGCTAAACTACTAAAGTGGATACAAATGAGTAGATCTCATGTATGTTTGTCCAACAAATCTAGCAGCTGTTATCAAAATACTTGAGGGGGAATGTAAGGAATGAAAATTTCCCATAACTCACCTATGCCAGGAAGGGAGGAATCTTTCTCTGTAGCATCACTTGAGCGTAAATGGTGAGTCCAGGATGCCTTCTGGCACCACAGAGCTACTGAAGTGTGTGCTGCATCTCTGTGAAGCATGTCAGAATAATGCCACAGTGCTCAGGCTTGCTCCAAAATCACTAAGAGAGCTTTGGCACCCCAAAGTTGTTTGCTGATAGTCTATCTAGCCCTCTGGCCAAATGGCAAGATGGGAGGCCAAACTCTGAAAGGGAACCTGTGTAAGTTTTGGGTTGGTCCACCAAGTCTGGAAGTTCTGGGCAGCATACACTTTGGGGTTATACCTTTGATTCCCTACCTTGGGCATTTCAGGTTGTTTAATTTAACATTCTGCAGGAAACCCTTTAAAAAGCAGTGGATCTCCAGCCTTCAGTCTGCTCCAGACAACGCTTTTGATTTTTACTCTTTTTTTTCAACTGTTCTTGTCCCCAAGGTTTCAGGCAACTTACTTTGTGAGTAAAAAGATCTGTTATTTCCTAAATGAGAACCTACCCCTCTGCATTATACGGGAGTAATGTAGGATGTAAGAAGTGTTGACCCTTTATAATGGATTTTCTTCCATTTGCTTCACTGAAACTTCAAGGACTGCATTTTGATTCTTCCTTCGTGTTTTTACCTCAGAGGTTGGCATGTTAGGGTTATGAAACTAGAAAAGCTCTAGTCAGATCAAAAGAGGTGGCAAATAAGTACATTAAGTGCATAAAATCCTCCCCTTCAATGTATATATGTTTTATGTGAGCACAGCTTCAGTGAATTACAGCACAAAATCAATGTAATTTACATAGCTTACGCAAGTTCTCTCTATCCTGCTTCTACCTCTTCCCTCCTAGCATAAAATAAAATAAATAAAATAAAATAAAATAAATAAAATAAAATAAAATAAAATAAAATAAAATAATTCTTTATACATTTCTGAATAAATGCAATTCTGATATATTTCTTATCAAATCAGGCTGACACTTTTCCCTTTCAAGCCTGACGTGCCATTAAATTGATGTGTAAAGATTTTTAAAAGCCTCACAAACCAACTTAATTTATACATTTCTTAATGGTATAAGGTAAAAATGGCTTTTAAAAATTCAGACATTCTTATCACATGTTTTAAAATCTGTGACTTTAAGGGGTGCAACATGTCTTATTTTAATCTGTCATAGTGACCGCTTGACTCATTAGTTGCTCTGTCTGGTGTTAGAAATGTATAGCCACTGTAACCATGAAAATTCAACATTCATCCTCCTGCTTGAGGACATGTTTATTCTGAAACAAGAACTACATTGTGCTTCATTCATGCAATATTTACATAGCTTCATTCATGCAATATTTACATAGAACTAATTATGGATATCATGAAATTTGCAGCCTCCATAATAATGCTATTACACCTGCAATTTGATCATTTCTTGGTTTCTTTCTAAGAATGTCTGCTTCTGCATTCAAAAAATTACACTTATTATTCCCTAAAGAAATCCAGTGTTAATGAGTGTAATAAATCAACTAAAAAATCTATAGATATGGTTTTTTATGGGAAAGTAGTAGAAGTTATGAAATGTAACCATCAATTACCTTTGCCACTCCTTTCTATTCAAGAAATTGTATGAGAAACAGAGACAGCTTCGGACTGCATTTGAAAGCCTTTGGGCTCATGTACTGTTTGGTAAGATGTTGGAAATTGCAGTAGTCATAATTTCCAGCTGATGCAACGGGGCCACGTCGTGTCATTGTAGCATTGACTTAAGAATGAGTAAGTGTAATACAGTGGCAGATCCTGAGTGAAGAATAGGGGTACAAAGAGTTTCTTTGCTCTGGTTATACCTGAGGTTTCTGAGATTGCTAATGCAACAGAACCATCGCAGCATATTTTGAGAACACCTTTTTTTTTCTTTCCTGATACAACCTTCTTTTTACCTGAACCAACAAATGCTGTGCTTCCGCTTAGCCCTGGGAATGTATGCTAAGCATGGGTTTGAGTGCCACTGACTGATCTTTTGAAAGAGATGACACTGAGATATGTAAATTTTTCACAATAGGGCAACTGAACTCCTCTTTCATTGATTCCACTCTTCTCACAAGATGATTTGCATTTTGACATTTTCATATGTTGGTAAAAATGAAAACATTTTAAGTCATAGGAACAATTACCTTTCTGATAGTCTCACAATGTATGCTATATAGGGATTTTTTATAAAGATCACAAATAGCATATTATTAATAAAGCTGTCTGAGCTGGCATTTAGACTCTCTTGCAGACCACTCTTTTTGGACAGGCTGGGGTTTGGGCCATCACAGCAGGTCACAGTGGGTGACTTGGAAAGTCATGACAAGAATCTGGAACTGGATTTGGTTTCTAAGGCGGAGCCTGCCTGCAGACAGAGGAGCTCAGGTATTCACAGCAATAGGACGCTAAGCAGACAGGCTGCTATGGCTTGGTGCACCTGGAATTTTTCCAGGCATATGGCTTTATTCACAGGCATAATGAGCTGCAGTAATCATCCATGAAGATTATGAATGTGTGGATCTCCATGAGCAGTTGCTCTAGGCACAACTGGATCTGAAAGGGTGGGAGACAGTCATTTGGCCAGTCGTAGGTGAAAAAGAATGGAATTGGTGTTAAGAGTTCAGTAAGACTTCACTACTTGAACAGAATTACCAGGTGATCTTGATAGCTGGGGAACTTACAGATCAGGGGCTGCTACCCACTTGCTTTTTCCCTCCAACATTTATATTTGGCCAGCTACATCTCACAGCCGACTTTCTATAGATAGGCACGTTACTGATCATACTTGTTGGAGAGAGGCACAGGAAAGGATGCTGTCTTCAGAGATTTGCTTCACCTTTTTGTTCTGTGGTTGTGGCACCATTAAAAGGACTCCTAAAGTGTCTCTGAATTTGGAACACTACTTAAATAGAGCTTTTGACTGAAGAGGGAATCAGAAAAGAAAAACACCTGCAAAAAATCCACATCTAGTGAAGGATTTTCCTCTGGGGAAGTCTCAAGCCATCGTGTGTTAAATGTGTCTCTCCAGCCGATTATAGGCATTCGCTCAGCTGCTTCTCTCTGAATTTGTCAGGTTTCTAATGTAATATATAAATCTGTTCCTGCTTGACTCCCACAGCTGCTTTTGATCAGGCTCCTATAAAAAGGAAGTTTCAATTAGCACTGATCCAAACGTATTCAGGAGGTATATTTTTACGACTGCTCAACGAATAGCACTCTTTGTTCGTATGGGTGCGTGTGACTCTAAAAATGCAACACAGCCAGAACTGTGAGTCATCACCACAAGCACTGTACTTTGTCGCAGAGGTCACACTCTGCCAAAACCAAAGGAATTAGCTAGCCAGATTGAATTAGCGGTTGAAACACGTTAATTTATGCTACACAAATGTTATTGTGGCCCTGTGGGCAAGTACTTAGGTCATATGCTTTATGAACTATTTGCACCAAGAGGACCTTCCAGCCATAAATCAGCTCCAAAATGCACCTTTGCAAAGTGTTCACGGCTCTGCGCTGTGCTCCCCCCCATCCACACCGACTCCACCTCTTGGCACAGTGGTGGCTCGCCATTCTGCATGTGCTTCACAGGATTTCCTGCAAAAGGAGTGGATCAGTGGCCAGAGCAGAGCCGAGGATGGCTCTCGTGGAGAAGTCGAGACCTGGCCACCAGTGACACTTGTGGGCAGCTGCAGGGCTGTGGCTCCAGGCGTCTGGCAGCAGGCAGGGCTGCTCGAGTCAGTGCAGCTGTGTGGTAAATGGAAACCTTGATATCTCAAACACACATACAACCCAGCCCTTGACAAGGCTGTTTCTCTTCTGAGGGAGGAGGGGAATTAGATACACTTTTGGCCAGATTATTTTGGAGTGAAAAAAGTCGAAGTAAGTGTTTTCTGGCTGCAAATTGTGGTAACTGAGGACACATGCCAAGAAAGAATTGTGCATAAACGATAGTGTTTAAACTTGTTTTTATGTGTTTGGATGTGTCTCTGCCAAAAATCTGACAGGGCCTCATTGTTGGAGCTTTTTCATCATGAAGCCACTGACTGCACCCAGCAAACATTTCATAAATAATGAAATAATTGGGGGCCTTTGGTGTTGTCTGCTGGTGGCAACAGCTGCATGTAACACACTCTACTTTCCAGCAAGCCAGGTAAACGCCTCATCAGTGTGAGAAAGGAGGCAATGTCCGTCTCTAGAGAGGAATGGTCTTCTTAAACAAGCATATTTCACTCAGAGCTCTAATTCCACTCGGTTTGTTTGATTTGGGTTGCGCCTGCCTTTGCACAAAGGGTTATTTGTTTTACTATTGTTCATTTTTGTTCAGCTCAGCTAGCACATCCACTCCCCTCCCTTGCACCACTGCCTCTGCGACGCTGAATCACGCTGCACATACATCTTCCCCCACAGAGAGCCACAACACATGCCTCCTCTTGTTTTTAAATGTAATACAGCCAGCATCCTTATTGGGTATCTCCAGTGCTGCTGTTCTCAAGGACACAACAACCCTGTTTCAGACTCCAGACTGCAACTCATTTTTACCCACGTTCCTTGGTCTCTGGGCTTGTTGATTTAGGAATCTTGGACATTAATCATCTGGTGTAAATGACATTTTTCTTTACGCTGAATATTTCAACAGGATCACAAAAAGAATGTTTTTGTAGCATTAAATATTCATAAAATCATGCTAAAATAGTTAGGGGGATGTGAAATAGATGAAGCTTTGAAAGCATAAATATTTAATATTTTAATAGCTTTTCATAGGACTTTTTTTTCATGAACCTTGTGCTGTTACCATACATTTGTTTTTTGAATGGGGAAACTATTATTCTTTTAAGTGTTTCGTATTATAAATGAAAATGTTTAGTCTACTTAATAGCTCTTTGGTTTTGCTTAGCTTATGAAAAGAAAAAAAAAGTCGTGTCTGATAACTGCCAGCCCTGCTTGTGTGAGTAATCTCCATTCATCCTGCTCCTGAAACACTCGTGTTGACTGCTTTTACTGCAGGATCCAGTTTACCATTACAAGGATAGCAAGATTGCTATTAAAGCTCCCAGAGTGTAATTTTTTTGCAAAAATAGCTTTTTCTAGAAAGCAAATAAATGATTGTCTGAAGTGAGGTTGATTTTCAGCAGTAATGAATCCATATGTTTCCCATTAAACTTGTCTTCAGAAAACTCACGACAGAAAGAAAAATCATTAGCAGTGACAAAAGAAATTCCTGTGTGACTTATATGAGCTTTTCTTTTGTTTTTCTTTTAGACATATCTCCATTCTCTTTGTGAAACCAGAACCACAGCATGTAACGTTGAGTGGCAATGGTTATGTGTTTCCTAAGCAACTGTTTAATCAATAGAAGTGGTAGACTAGGTATTTACTACATTTCATTAATTGGGTTAAGGAAGTAGGGATATTTATGAAAATTATTTGGAAAGCTGTGTAAAAAGATAGCCAGACAAATAAACCTCCATAATCCACTTACATCTCACAGATGCCAAAGGGCTGAACAAGCCTATTAAACAAGCTATACGCCTGTCTGTTTGGACGAGCTGTTAAATCATGAATCTCTGTACAGCACCCGAGGCAGTCAGTTAATAAAGATCTTTTGTAGCTGATTTCTGTTCTATTAAGGATGGACATAAAGCAGAATAATTTAAAATATGTCAATAACTCAAGGCAAAAATGCTTAATGCAAGAAACATCACCTTCTTAACTTGTAGTCAAGCACACACAGTGGTAACTAGTCGGTAGAACGCTACTCATGGAATCAGAAAACATTTTTTGGATAGGTAGTAGGGGTTTTTTTAGCAAAAATATCCCACAGTGGTTTATTATTGTGGTGTCTGTCTGGAAGCCAGATCTGAGCTTTAAAAACGGAAATTAACTTATTTTCCATCAACTTTTCCTAGGAGAGAAGTCTGAAAACTTGGCTGCCCTTTAAGGTGGATGAATCTATAAAGTGGAGACATTTTCACATTTTGCTTTTGGAAAGGAATGCACTATCCTTAACTTCTGGGAATACATGCTTCTGGAGGTGCTCTACACAGAGTAGGTGGTGATGGCAGTTTAGCACAGCAGCTCCATGGAGGCATACTGACTTACTATATGCTGCATCTCATTGACCATGCTGCAGAGCCATTAACCACATGCACAACCCCGAACTGCACGCACCTGCTTGAAGAGTAGACACGATATGCGCTACCGTGTTTTTCTGAGAGCACATTCCCAGGGATTTGTGAACAACAGGTGCTAATTTGGCACAAGCTCTGCTCTTTCAGCTCCGTTGCGTCCATGGCAGGGGTTTCACCGAAGCCATGCTGCTGAGCAGGGCTATGCATCGCTCCCACTTGGGACTGGCAGGTTTGCACCAGCAAGAGTATGTAATGTGGATCAGGCCTGGAGAGTGCCTTCTGAACAGCAAATGGAGACAGAGGAGGTAAAACATAACTATGTATTAATCAACAGATAAGGTTTACTGATTATCTACAGGGGATGAGATCAGCTAGTCTGACTTTATGTTCCCCTTTACAGAATCAGTGTTTTCCACCTCCTGGGTACAGCTGGGTCACAGCACCCTCTTCTATAGTATTTGCTCTGTGTTCTTCATGGAGCTTTTCATGGATCTTGCTTGAATGAGGAAAGAAAAACAGGCCAAGGTACAGCTTAAAAAAGAGGGGAAAAAACCCCAAGAAGCCTATGCTAATGGTTATACTTGAATTGTCTAGAGACACAGCAGCGGCTTTAATTAAATTCACTATATTTAGTAATTTTTTGGCAGTTTTGATTGATTTATTATGTGTTACATCTGGTCTTGATTTACTGCATTGCATTTATACTACTGTTTTGTTTTTGTCGCTTATGTGCTGCATATTAGTCATGAGTTCTTGTGGTTTGCAGTTTTTGAGTTACACTGTGCAAAACATTCATGCTACAACTTGAAACCAGGTGTTTCAATATGAAAGCAAATCACTGCAAGATTTACACAAACCACTGGGTTAGCAACCCATAGATTTTGTCAAAATGTATTTGTTTAGGTTAGAATTTCAGTTCTAGAGATGATGGTGTCTGCAGTGAATTTTCAGATGGGCATGTCTATAATTTGTGATATAGTTAATATTATAATTATGTATCTTATCAATTAATTGTGTTTATGGTTTTTTAATGTACTTGCCCTGAATTCTATGCCAATATATTTAACACAAAACCAAGCCAAACCAAACCAAAAATCCTAACACTCCTAACTCTGTGATCCATTCATTTCAATGCCATATTTTAGATTAGTGGAAAGGGTTTTAAAATGAATGCTAATACACAGGAAAAAAAGTTCTTTGGACCACCATTAAGTTTAACAAGATGCTTCCTATGAAGCATGGTATGGTTGTGATGTAAAATATCTAAGATCTTAAGTGTCAGGAGTTGTGCAGCTGCTTGACTTGTTTAGCTCAAAATGCTAGTAAATTATTACAGAGACCACTTAATAGAAAAATCATCTCAGCCACAGAAGCACTGATGTGAGTATTCTGAACCTTAATAAATTTCAGTATATTTGTTGTGTCAAGCACACTCACAAGGTCACCAAGGGCAAAGGAGGTGTTGCAAATATTTTTAGTGTGCTTATCACATCACAGGATTGAAAATGTTCATGATTTCTCTGGAAGGGGATAGATGATAGCTAGAAATTCAAAAGAACATTTTAATACCTTAGTTATCATGCTTCTTTCTGGTGGTAATTGTTAATGTGATTCTTTTGCTTTTGCAGATGTGCATATATATTCGTATTTTCCAGAGGACATTAGTGTGTTTCAATTACAAGTAACCATGTTTATCATTATAAACTGCCCTGGATTTTGTGAGCTTCTGTGAAGCTGGCTGGAATCTGATCTTGTTTGCACCAACTTAACAATAATGATTTCAGGAATATACTGATTTCAGTGGAGTTTCCATTGATTTGTGTTGGCATTAGAATCCGTTTCCTGTTGGTAAAAGAGGACTTTTTATCTACTTGTTTTCTAAAATGGATATTTTCATTATCCTTTGTATTTTTGTGTCTTTGGATTTTAGTATTGCTTAATCTTATTTTTATTGCTTCCTCTTTCCTTTAAAACAAATGTTTCTTGGAGGCTCCTCTTTATCTTTGGTCCTGCAGTTTTGCAAGATGCAATCTTCAGTGGCAGGACAGGCTTGAGGCTGTCCTACTCACTGACTCTCCTTCTTGCTCCTGCCACCCATCACTGATGTGCACCCTTGCTGCCTCCCCAGTTGTGCTGGATGACCATTCATGTGACTTTGAATGAACAGGTGATATAAACATTTTAAAATACATATTTTACTAATTTGTTTTTCAAAAGATCATTTCTCCAGTACAGCTTGCTGCATGGTGCAGCCAAATGGAGCATGCTGTGACAAGGGGGTATGCAGAGCTAGTACTGCTAGCAGAGGCTACTTTGAGAAAACTGCTCGAGCTTCCACTTAAAATTATCTATCTAAGAAGCAATATATGAATGACTAATGTCTAAAATAAAATTAAAAAAAAAAAGAAAAAACATCTAATAAAGGTGGAACTTGGTATCAGGTAAATCTTGGGCACAGATATCCAAACAGTAAAGTAATTTTAGGCTTAACTGTTAAGAACCCAGGAACATCAGATGGGCCTAAAACATGGGTCATTTTTTAGCTATGTGTAGGGTAGGACCTTGCTGGTTAAGAGAAAGATGGCAGAGAAATTAAATCTCTACTTTTGGAGTGCAAGGTGCTGATGCTGTTATGGAGAAGATGGTTAGGCTCTGACTCATTTTCTTGGTACTGATTTCTGAAGAGCTGGGGTACTTTGAGTTTATTTTGAGTGACAGAAAAGGCAGTGAAAAAATTTTATAAGTCTCTGGGTACCTTAGATCCCAAGGATCCCAGCTGGTGGATCTTAAGCCTACATGTGTGTGGTGGCTTGACCTTGGTTGGCCACAGGTGCTCACCAAGCCCTCCTCAGCAGGACAGGGGGAGTAAATACGATGAAAAATCTTGTGGGTCAAGATAAGGACAAGATCACTCTCAAGTTACTGTTCACAGGCAAAAGATACTTGACTTGGGGAAATTAATTTAATTTATTTTCAATTAATAACATACTAGGATAGTGAAAAATAAAACAAAACTAAAAACACCCTACCTCGCCCTTCTTCCTGGGCTCAGCTTCACTCCTGACTTTTCTACGTTCTCCCCTTGAGCAGCACAGGGACTGGGAATGGGAGTTGCAGCCAGTTCATAACGCTTTCTCTCTGCTGCTCCTATCTCCTCACACTCTTCCCCCGCTACAGGTTGGGTCCTCACTATAGGATGCAGTCCTTCAGAAACAGATAGCTTCAGTGTGGGTCCCCCATGGTCACAGGTCCTGCTAGAAAACCTACTCCTGTGTGGGGTCCTCTCCACAGGCTGCAGCTGATGCCAGGAGCCTGGTCCGGCATGGGTTCTCCATGGGCTGCAGCTTCCTTCAGGGCTTGTCCACCTGCTGCATTGTGAGGTCCTCCACGGGCTGCAGGAGGATATTTGCTCCACCATGGACCTCCATGGGCTGCAGGGGTACAGCCTGCTTCACCATCATCTTCTCCAGGGGCTGCAGGGGAATCTGTGCTCTGGCGACTGGAGCACCTCCTGCCCCTCCTTCTTCCCTGACCTTGGTGTCTGCAGGACTGTTTCTCTCACATTTTCTCACTTCTCTCTCACAGGTGCTGTGCAGCTTTTTTTCCCCTTCTTAAATATGTTATCCCAGCAGCACTACCACTGTCGCTGATGGGCTCGGCCTTGGCCAGTGGCAGGTCTGTCTTAGAGCTGGTGGCATTGGCTCTATCGGATACAGCGGAAGCTTGTAGTGTCTTCTCACAGACACCATCCTTGCTGATCCCCTTCCCCTGCTACCAAAACCTTGCCACATAAACCCAATACAATGTGATAAAGGGGTAAACGTGTAGTCCATTTTTTATTCATTATTGTGCCCACTGTTTCAGGTAGCATGGGAACAGGGCCTGTCCTTAAGCACCAGAAGAAACAAAGTAGACAGCAACATAAAAGAAAGAGTGGAGAACACTGCAGAGGTGAAGAAGGCTGGATATTCAGAGTGTTATCTGCATTTTCTGCAGTCTGGAGATTACCATTCACTTTTTTATATTGTCAACCATTTTTTTATATTGTCAACCATTTTTTTTATATTGTCAATGAAAATATTTTAAGATCCCTTTTTCTGGTGACTGAATGAGCCTCTCGGAAAATGCAGGATTAGAAAGGTAAACATTGGGAAGAACGCTTAGCTGGGAGGACAATGAAGAGATGGGAAGAAAGGAAAGCACTGGGAAAAAAAATCAGTTGGGACCGAGGTATCTGGCTTTGTTCCTTGTTTCAAAATCAATAGTAATTCAGTGTCCTGGTTTCAGCTGAGATAGAGTTAATTTTCTTTACAGTGGCTGGTATGGGGCTGTGTTTTGGATTTGTGCTGAAGACAGTGTTGATAACACACTGATGTTTTATTTGTTGCTGCACTAGTCAAGGACTTTTCAGCTTCCCATGCTCTGCCAGGTGCAGAAGAAGCTGGGAGGGGGCACAGCCAGGACAGCTGATCCAAATTGATCAAAGGGCTATTCCATACCGTATGATGCCATGCTCAGTATATAAAGCTGGGGAAGAAGAAGGAAGGGGGGACATTTGGAGTGATGGTGTTTATCTTCCCAAGTAACCGTTACGTGTGATGGAGCCCTGCTTTCCTGGAGATGGCTGAACACCTGCCTGACCATGGGAAGGAGTGAATGAATTCCTTGCTTTGCTTTGCTTGCGTGCGCAGCTTTTGCTTTACCTATTAAACTGCCTTTATCTCAACGCTCGAGTTTTCTCGCTTTTGCTCCTCCGATTCTCTCCCCCATCCCACCGGGGCGGAGTGAGCGAGCGGCTGTGGGGTGCTTAGTTGCCATCTGGGGCTAAACCACGACATTCAGGCACTGAATACCAGTTCGAAATCCAGTTTGTAGTTGTGAGAATAAAAGATAGTATAACATGCTTTGCAACTTTTCTTACTTCCTTCCTCTCAAAGGCTCTCTGCTTTTGAAAAAATGCCAGTCCAGATGTGCAGTCTGTTGACCTAGCTGATTGCTTTTTATGAATTGTTAGATAAAGGCTGGGAAAAGAGGACTAAAATAAGTTACAGCTAAATCCCAGTAATATAGACTGGAAAGCAGTTTGCATTTTTTAACCATGTCAAGTTTGGCTAATGTAGATAGATTACAACAGTTCTATAAAGAAGGCTGCAACTTCTTACAGTCCCCACTGCTTTCAGAAGGAAACAACATCACATATACAAAACATGCTCCTTACTCAGATGTAACTTCTCATTCATTGACATGATAGGTTTTGTTATTCAAAATTAAAAGTTACGTGTACTATTGCTAGGTTTTTATATGCAAATGACGGACTTTTAAAGGACAGCTGGGCATTCTTCATTTTGTCCCAATCATTCACTGCACACCATTTGATGATTCATATTGCAGAAATACTAAACTGTGACTTTCTAGATCATGTTCTCACTGAATTTCACTCTTGTCAGGAAAATAGCTGCTTGAGAGGTTTTGCAAACATTCAGAACTTAACTGCTTGTAATCTCAAATACAATGAATAAAATTAAAGGAAATCAAGGGAGAAGACTCTCCCTGCTTGTAACTCATGATTCTCCACTCATTTACTAGTTTTACCTTAAATCTCTGGGCTGTCTTGACTTACTGTCAGGTACCTCTAAATTTTGGAGAAGATTTAAGCAGATTGCAGGAAACTTAAGTTCATTACTCTTTTTGTTAAAATGTTGCACAGTTACTTTCCTGAGATGGAGCTCCCTGTGTATTGATATTGACTCCCCCCATGCACAAATGGCAAAAGTTATGGTTAGGCATGCCAAAATAAATAACAAAAAAGCATGGAAAATAGGCAGCTTTTATTTTTCTTTACAGAAGATATTCATGTTCTCATTCAAAAGAATGTACATAAGCTCCTACTAATTGCAGACTTACTCCAATGGTATTGACTCAAGCTAAATTATTGGAAGATCTCCTTTGTAAATCACATGGTACATTATTTGTTGACATATCAAGTTTATTTCCATTAGAGAAAATGGGTTTCCCTGTTCGTCTTCCAACCATTTCAGCATTAGCATTAAAATTGACAAATTACTTCTATACTGATGTGGAGCCAAGGGTCATATGTGGTAGGGCACATGATTTATCCCAGGGTTTTGATCTGATGAACTGTGGTATTTAATTTGCAAAATGTTTGCCCGGCTTTTTCAATTCAAATGTTTTCTAGGTGTAATCTGATTTTGCAGATAAGTAGGGTTATTCTGTAATACCACAATCCAATTTCTGGAATTTCCAAATTACTCTTCTAAAATGTTCTCAAATTTCTGATTGTCAGAAGTTTGATTTCCCTTTTTTTATCAAATTTCTTCCTTGCTATGAAATCACAGTTCTAGAATAGTAGCTAGAATAGATCAAGTGTATACAGGGAAGATCTTAAACAAACTTAAACAAGACCTTTATGCAAGCAAGAATTATAAACACAATTTCCACTTACTTTCTGGAGGATTTATCTGCACTGGCCTTCCAAATCAAGGCCAGTATCTTCTATTTTCAACATCATTTTTAAGGTAGAATATATTGTGGGTTTATTTTAAAGCATCACGAACACCTGTTGCAGCACTGCAAACTCATTTTTACCATGCTGGGATGATTCAGTGTTAATCGCCTTGTTTAAAAGAGAAAGAAAAAGCAAACACGGTGTTTCCTGGGAATACATTAAGATTAGAATTACTGGAAATGAACTCAGGATTACACTAGTAGATAATAATCAGTTTATTTTCACCTGACACCTTCAAGTATTGTAATTTGATATAGTAAACCTGATGCAGTTTTAAACAAAAAAGAAAAACAACATTTGATCAGGAAAGACTTTGAACAGAAGTAGGAGGAAACTAAGTGTATTTGTCTTAGTATACCTCATAAAGTAGCTGGATTCATCAGATGTGTTCAGATTGTATCTGTACTGTATGTCTTTTATGTTAGATCTGTAAGCATATTTAAGGACAGATAAATCAGCATATTGATTACCCTTGTTAATCTAATATGAAGCCCTGTGGAGTCAACTTCTCTATTCCTATGCACAGTGTGAAGTGTACACTTGCAGTTCTGGATTATTACATTTCCTTGCAATCTTGTATTTGGGCAGGCTTTGATCATCTTGGATGAGAAATAGCTTATGTGGATGGTACATATTTATGCACCCGTAGTTTTAGCTGAATAATTATGAATATATCTGCAGCTATCATATTGCACCTGAAAAAAGCAGGGCTGAACCTAAGTCATGTCCCTGCTGCTGACACACTTTATCCACACTTTCTCTTCTTTCCTCCTTTGCTTTGTAAAAGAACAGGTTTGGGATCTGTACAATTAGATGACAGTGCTTATCCCATGCTGCCATTTTCAGGAGCATGAAGTCACTCTGCACCTCTACTTCCACTCTCAGGTGCTCAGGGTCTCTCTGCAGTCCCTTCCATGGCCAGGTTTTGAGCTGCTGGCTCTGCATGACATGTTAATTCCTACTCTTTTGTGTGCTTTTTGATACTGAATGCTTGCCTCTCCACGGGTATTCTCCCAGTGAGTGATGAAACACATTACTGCAATGATGTAATTCTTTGTAATTATTATGTCGTAAACAGTTGGTATTAAAAGAGTTTGAGAGCGCCATTTATCTAAAAAAAAAAAGAGAAAAAATAACATTAAAGAATGCTAATGCTTGACTGTAAGCTTCTGTAAAATGCTAGAATTGCACCCCAAAGCCTTTTTGTGCTTTTGCAGCATGGATATAACTATGGTGACAGTTTCTTTCTTAGTAGTATTAGTCTCGTGCTCCCTAAACTCTGAGCAGCATATTAAATCAGATCTGATTAAATTGGGTTCCCTTGATAGAGCAGAAGATTGCTTAAACCTTTCTAATTTGTGACCTATGATTGTGCTCAGTTAAATGTGATACTAAGGTCAAGGTCTAACATAAAGTCACAGAGTACACCACAAATTCATTACTACATTTTAATCCATGTAGTGACACATCTAAGAACATGCTCCTTTACCTTTGACCCTCAGTTGTAAAGGAAATCCATCTGTACTTACTAGGTTATGCAAACCTCTGGAGAGTAGATTGCCAGGATTGTTAAGGATATAGAAGGTCACGATAAGGAGACATCTGTATAAATACTCTATCATTAATATTCTCCTTCACAATGAATATTGGCAAAAATCAGTAAATAAGGATCACAGTCAACAATGCCTCGTGTAACCTTTCAGAGCAGATGACACTTTGGGAGGTATTTATAATGTCCATTCCACTTCGAGTGTCTTTCTTAGGTATAATTAAGTGGACCAAATAAGGCACCTGAATTTCCTCTGCAGTTAGCAGAGACAGGTACCAACAAGGCAAAGATTCACCGCTAGAATTAGATGCTGAGAAGGCAGTACAAATACTGCCTTTGTTCTGACACACAATGTATGTGAGCAAGACAGAATGGGCATCAAAATGCAAGAAAAAAGCTGAAGGAGAGAAGATAGTACTAAATTATAATAACAATTAGGAACAATTTTATGATAAGATGCCTGTTCCCAGCCAGGACAATTCTTTTTATGTACAGCCCATTTATTTGGGTCATTCTTTATAGGAGTTTTTTCACAGGTGAAAAAAGGAGAGAGTTTATTGCTTTGTTTGCTGTAGCTATTCAGCTGGTACAAATGTTATATATTCGGTCATATCTTGTTCTTTAGCACTGTCAACTGCCTGTCAATCTTCATATTTGCAAAAAAGAAAAAACACCAGCCACCCCACTGTGCTGAATGTGACAGCATTGTAATGTCAGAGGACCAAGAGACAGGTGATGGTTTATGATAGAAATAAATCTTTTATGAGAGCAAACTTGGGAGAATTGCATGCTTTTGTAGGGGATATATCTCTGCACAGCTATCACTGACAGTCTTCTCAAATGCATCAGTTTGATAAAGCAAGATTTTTATTGTGTCTAATCATGCATTGAGTCATTGAGGGGAAAAAAAGAGACGGTATATGGTCTTTGTATTTATATAATATAGAATATAGAATACAGAATATAGAATATAGAATATATATTCTATAATATATAATATATATCATATAATATGTGATCTACATGTGTGTGTGTATACGTATCAATACAGATGTGTGCATGCCTTCATATATATTTGAAAAGAATTAGATTCATTAAATGGTCCTTAAACTGACTCCCACTTTTTATGGTACAATTCTGATTGCTATACAGCATGCAAGAGTTGTTTGACTTATTGCATTCTGAAATGAGACAAAATGCTTTGTAGAAAAATACTTTCATTTGAATGAGAGGACATGAAGTTAAACTGTATATTTTGAAATACAGTGAGATGTTGCATTTTTCATGTTTCACAATATTTTAAATATGTTTCCCATAACTGGGTTGCAGGATCATTTCAAGTTTTTATCTGAATATGTATAAAAGAGTCCTACCCTTCCAGAAAGAAGCAGAAACAGAAAGTCACACATCCTACAGCCAGGCAAAAGCATTTGAAGAATTTTATTATGATCTCTTCCTATAACAGTGGCCATCACATCCTGCCCTCTGAAGATTCCATTTTTACAGTTAAGCTATTCCAGCCCTGTCATGTTGCCACGATAAAAATAATTGATGAGTCACACAAACCTCACAAATCTGCTTTTTATTTGTGGAAAAAGCCAGGATGTGTGTGAAAATCTCTGTTCCAAAAAGCCACAATGTCATAATGAACCTAGCAAACAGAATTGCAGTTCTAGTCTTCCCTCAGCTGTTTGTCTAACTATTGTATAGTACTTTTGTCATTCATTTGCTAGCCTGACTGCTCATAAAGTTACAATTACAAACCCCACCCAGTTTTCTTCTCTTTAAAATGGTAATTACATAAGTTAAAATGAGTGCTCGGGCCAGTCAGTACCACAAAAGCACAGCACTGATAAGAAAAAAAAAATTTTTATTTCTTCTTTTAGCTCCTCCAAAGTTTTATGCAATTCTATGTTAACCTTCCTCTTCTTCGTATATTGATGCTATTTTTCCTGTTTCATATTGTAGTTGCTTATCTGACCAGCACAACTGCTGCATGGTGTAGGTAGTTGTGCCTTTGCCACAGATCCATGGCAAGGATCAGCACACAGTCATGCAACCCAAAGGGCAAAATGAGCGTGGCAGTTTCTTTTTGTAGTAAGGTAATCTTATGACAGGCAAATTCTTTAGCTTGATAGCTGCTACATGATACAGCAGTGGATATTGGGGTCCACAGGCTGAAGCCTAGACACAGGGATGTGAAGTGAAGGGAAAAAGACAATAGATGTGTTTTGTTTTACACTAGATAAAAAAAGCCCATTCTACCTCTTGTGTGAAGATCTGTGCCAAGCATCCTACAGAAATGCCTGATGATTCTGTCTAGCTGCATAAGAGCAGTTGTTAGGGTGCTTCAACAGACCAAAGGACATTACTGTCTTGCAAATGAGACATATTTTATTCTCATGGCATGAACTTGGAGCGTAGGAAAATAAAGAATACATTGACAGGCAGACACATGGGAAGGATCGCAGTCTGGCCCTGTGACAGTTCAACTTAGTGTCCAGTTAATTCCATCTACTAGTCCTGGAAAGTAAAACATATTATTCCACACACTATTTTGCCAAATAATCCCCACTAGTAAAATTATTAAGTTCTGTAGACTTCAGCTGTGTTTTGTTTCCAAAGTGGCTTAGTTGTGTTTCCTGTCTATTGTTTTGGTCTAAAACCTGAATTTTGGCTTTTCGTACAAGCACGTGTTTTCAGAGACCTCTTTCTGTCTCCTTTTTTCATAACAGGTATGGTTATTAACAACAAACTCAGATGAAGAAGCAGGGGGAAGGGGATTTCTCAACCCAAACAAATTCCCTCATTCACTTTTTTTTTTTTCTGTTCTATTTATTTCTGTGTGGTTTTTCACTTTTTTTTTAAATCCTCTGAATCCCATCTGGTGGGTAGCACAAAGTGTCTTTTCCCAAAACTCCCACTCTGGCAATGCTGTGTGATGCCAAAGTGTAGGATGTGTTAATGCGAAGGCCAGAGCTAGCCTGCTCTGTCATCAGTTCGTCTCCTGCCAAGCCTTGCTCTCCAGAGCACAGACATAGGCAGTGGACAAAAGTCAACAAGTGTAGATCAGATTAGTAGTCAAAGGTTTGAGGGTTATCCAAATGGTTCAGATGCTTATGCAAGTGACCAGGCATTTGAGCAGATCCACAGCAGCTCCCATGATCCTATTCCCACAGCTCGCTGTAAGTCTTGTAGTCTTCATGGCCTCTTCCTTCCATAATTTTGCTTCCTTCTTCTCTTTTGCTAGAGCTACTGCCTACTTCTGTTTGTCACCTGTGTGTCCTGTGGTCTCCTCTGGCCTTCCTCTGTCCCTATTCGTGGGTGGGTTCTCCCCATGCAGTTCAGTTGTGCTGGGGCAGAGGCAGGGAGCTGGGCTCCCTGTTCTGGTGGTGTCAGAGCATCTTCCTACATTTTTGCAGGCTGTGTGAACTTGAACAGCCAATATATTCTTCTGACATCAAACACTGTTGCAGCCTGTTGGTTTATTTAAGCAAGCCTGAGAATTTGTCGTGAGATCCCATAAAGGGGACAGCTGAAGACCAGATCTACTTTCTTATCGGTTAATGACTTGGCTGCATTAAGAGCAGCTTTTTTTCCAAACACAAGCACTGTCTAGCTTGTTGGACAGGCAGAAGGTTTGCAACTAGTGGGGTTTTAAATAGAATAATCTGAGTCATATTAATGGATGTATAGAAAAAGTCTAGATACTGCTAAATTGAAGTCTGTGTAGCTATTTTTTCTCCAGATTGAAACTGAAGTCTGTGTAAATGGCCATTCTTCATTCGAGTTGCTTCAGACTGAGCTACAGAAGAGGATAAATTAAGGCAACAGGGTTAAATCACTGTTTATTCACAAACTTATTGGTGAAAATAATATATATTGCTCCCTGTATTTTAATAAGAGGAGAGAATTACTATGAATTTTACCACAGTTACGAATAGTTTTAAAATAGGTGTGTGCTTGTAATTGATTTTATAAATGTCTATGTGTGTGTATATATTTATGTAGATACAAATTTTATCAAAAAGTAATATATGCAGATCACTCCTCTATTTTATCCCCTTTCCTTTGTAGAAATAAAACTAAAAAAGAGATTAAGAACCAGAATCCAAAGCCCTAAATGTAATTCTAGCTAACTGCAATTTCACAAGGAAAACAATAACCAAAGGTATTTCACTGAAAAGTAGTAGATTCTATTTTTATTATTAATTTTTATTTCATGAGACGAAGACAAACTCTGGAGAAGCCTTCCAACTGTGCATTCCAGAGGGTCTACAGACTTAGAAACTGTGAGAATTGGACAGAATCATTTCTCTTGGTAGTAAACTTGTGGCAACGATGTTATTCAAAGACTGAGAAATTGAAAGAAGACCCTTCCTGGAGGGTAATACATAGTATGATCTCAAAAAGGTTTGTACAGACTAGAAAAGGACTTATAAAACACACAGTGTTACTAAGAAATACAGGTTTCTTGGATACAGATGTGTATCAAACTCTGTAAAAAACTCTTGTAGAAAGTAATATTTAGATTTTTTTTCTTTTCACTTTAGATTGTACCTTTGGAAAGGGCCATTCCGCCCTGAAAGATGGTGGTGGAAATGGCTTTTTGATCTTTCCTCTGCCCTTTAGTTCTTCCTCATCCCATGCTTCCTCACTCAGACTCCCCTACTAGTCAGTTGCCCCTGCCCAAAGGCTTGGTCCTGTCCCCAGGGGCTGTTTTCAGAAGTCAAGGAACACTGGAGAACAAGGGCAATCTGTCCAAATGACCTCTCCTTTAATTTTGCTCCCTGCTCATACAAATTAACACAGCTGTACTGTTCCTAAAAACAAGTCAATTCTAATCCTATCAGAACACTGTCCTTTAAATCTACAGAATATATTAGTGTGCAAATTAATATAAGCTTGGGGCAGCTGAGATTTACCTACTAGAAAATCTGTCAAGGATTATTCACTTTTTTCTTACAAAATAAGCAACATGGATGGAAATCGATATAGTCTACAAACTACATGGAGAACCATGCCAGTTAATTGGTCTGTGTTTTACATATGAAATATAAAATTATTAGGAGGAAGGGACTATGCACAGGGTTATGTAAGTAGATGCATTGGAAAAGTGAATAAATATTATGTTAGTTAGTGACACATGTAAAAACGGAAGGGAGAAGGGAACCATGAAAAGGAAAACAGTTAAGTGATTAAGTGATCCATGTGTCTTGTTGTTCCATGGCCTGTACCTGTTTTTTTAATTCATCTGTCTTTACATTATTAGAAAACCCTATCAGAAATGAAAGATTTAAGACCAAATATTTTGTTGAATGATTTGAAAAAGAAGAGAGCTGGGGCATGCAGACTTGCCTGAGTGAGGGAGGAATCTGATGCTGAACAGACAGATTCCTGTCTGGAAGAAGTACAAGGGAATGACAGAAGGACACAAAGGCAGCACAGAAAAGCTGTGCAAATCAAGGGATTTCCATTTTTAAGGCAAAATTAAGATATGTAAATTGAATGTGGAGAGTGAAAAAGTTGATAAGCAGACTTGTAGACAGGATAGGCATGGTCAGAAAGATAATGAGGTCATTACTGCCTGTTTGGGGGTACACTAGGTCCACCCTTGGGATATGAAGAAGTTGAGAGTGAGAGAAAAAGGGTAGAGAGGATAACATAATTTTTTAATAAATTGTAAGAGGTTAAGAACCAGATTTAAAAGTATTCATATGGTCAATGAAATAAAAAATGAAAAGTGTGAACTGAGGGCACAGGAGGAAAAAAAAAGGCTGAATGAGAAACGCTTTATTTTTAGATGTTTTGGAAGAACATATAAGTTTAAGTCGAGGGGTCTGTGTTCAAATGAAGGGTTACAGGTGAACAGAGAAAGGCAGGAATCATTGGGACAAAAGAGATAGCACAAACCTTTGTCACCTTCTACAACTATTAATGTAATTACTGATTTTCCCTGAGCTTCATTAGACTTTGAATCAGATCCTCTGTGAGAAGAGCAGAAAGAATCAGGTAAGAGTCCAAGGAATGGTCAGGAGAATGGCCACTGTCATTTATCAGGAAAGATGAAGAGCATGAAGGCAGCAATGTTGGTTGACCACTTGTTATGGGGATTGAAATTAGCATGAATGGGATGGATGGAAAGTGAAAATCAGGAGCTGTGGGTGGACTGGAGGACATAGGACAGCCTACATGGAGGCCCTGAAGGAGGCAGCACCATTATCATCTACTTAGTAAAAAGAAGACAAAACTGAGTAAAAAAGGTTTTCAACCCCATAACCATTCTAAAAGCCAAAATCATGAAAAAGAAACAACTTTTGGAGGGTTTTGACCTTCTCTTCCTACTTTCTACGGATGTGCCTGAAATATGAAAATGGACTGTACTGGTTAAGTAGGTTGGACTGCCCACTTTTTCCATTTTTTTTCCTGAATATTAAAAGTTTGAACTTCCCTGAGTATTTTTCCCTTTGTATACAGATTGCCTTTATCAGATTTCAAATGCTTAACTTAAATATTTAAGTTAAAAAGCACTTGCAGTAGTTCTCACTTGTCACAATGGGGTTCATATATTTTCACACAATCCAAACTGCCTATGTAGATGAAAGCCAAGAGTGGATACAGAGCACTGGAATAGTACTTCACACCTCATCTGCTTTTTAAATGTTGTTTCCTTCACAGTAGTGGAAAAAAAACTACTTTGCCATTTATCTCTCTAAAACCCACATGCTAAAGAACTAAGCTATCTACATCACAAAGCAGAAAATACTTATTAAAATTAATGATAAGGTGCATTAGTTACAAAGGGAGTTTTAATGGCCAACAATCACCAGTCTCCTAGATGCTCGGCAGTTATTGGTACCTCCATCTTCAGAGACGTCAGATGTCAAAAACTTGATTCAAATCTTAATGAAACAAACATTAAATTTGTTAAAGTACTTTTACATATATAAAAGCAATGAATGCTTGATCAAGCATAAGACTTAAGTGAAAATCCTTGTTTATCATGTTTAAAATAGTCAGGAAAACGAGAAGGGCCATGATTCTTTCTGTTGAGGACCGAACAGATCTCACCCCAAGAGGTCCTGAGGGAGGTTCTGGTTCTACAAGCAGTTTATGTGGCCAGTCACTGGGGAAACTTCCTCTGTGGCTGCTTATTAAACAGCTGTCATGGTGGAATTAAAATGGACAATTTTCATGCTAACGGTCCTAATATCGTGTATTGAGCAAAGAAGGAAAATATTTGTCAACTAACTGAAAAAGCTTTAAATAAAACCTCCGTATGAATCTTTGAATGAAAGTTTTCAAAATAACGGATATTAATTTCTCTTTGCAAATGAAGCATCAAAGATTTAGAGATAGCCATATATGTCTATAAGATGGGATACAGTTGTAAAAACTTTAAAGTGAAGACCTTTATCACGTAATTTTTATGATCTCTTGTAAAATTAACACAAAAAGAATAGATTAAATACTGCAGTTAGGGAACAATTTCATTCTCACTTGTGAGGATAAAGTGGGAAGTCTTTGGGGGTTAATTTGTCATTCACAGATTATCTACTTTTGTAGCTATGCAATTTTTTTTCATACTCTTCAAGTTGATGTTTCCTTCTTAGAGTCTGTCACTGAAACGGGATTTATTTGGATATTGACAAACAGAAGGAAGTAATTGAGAGTGAGCAGGAGAAGCAATATATTGTGGTACATGCATTTCCTGGAACTATAAAGTTATCATCAAAAATCAAGACAATCTGTCAACTTTAATGTAAAACATGGAAACTTTTCCATGTGTGAACATGTCCTGGCTACAAAACTTTTCTCTTAGACTTCTTAAGCTTTCCTTCTAGTATTCCTTCTAATGGTTTTGCCATGTATGTAAATGGTATCTCTTGTTGTGTAGGACATTCAACTCAAATACCATTTCTTCCAGGATGAATCATGATTGTTTCTTGCTGGCTTCTTTCTTTTTAATAATTTTATTTAAAGGTCAGGAGAGTCTTCTCTGTTTCCAGCTGTTCATTGCATTTGCCTTGCTCTGCCACAGGGCTTCAGAGTTTATGTTCCTTGTCCTTTCATTCCTGAGACATAGGAGCTTGCCAGGGTCTGATAAACATGCATTTCATGAAAACACTAGGAAGGAAGAGCTGTGTCAACGGGGTAATCCCAGCTGCCAGCAAATTTAACATACCAAGCAGAAGTAAGAGCTGACAGCAGTGGGATGAGAAGAGCAAAACAGATCCTCAGCTGAGCTTTCCCATCGCTCATCTGTACCTTTAATATTAAAGCAGGGAATTGCTTGCACTTAACAGATATTTCCTACAACTGTCTACACCTGACCCTGTGTCACTGATGCTGTAATCTGAGTGTTATTGTATCTCCTCTGAGAACTGTGGTGTACTTTTGAGTGACTAAAGTGCTTTAGGACCTAATGCTACCTGAAGTTGGATAGGTCTGGGTTCAAACAAACAGAGCTGTGTACATAAACCCTGGGAGGGGAGAAATGGTGGGTTTCCACTAATGGACATTTGGATGCCTCCAGTGCTACATGGGTCCTGAAGAGTTCACATGCAGAAAACATGTTGCCTTTGTCCATTTGAAAATTCAACTGAGAGACAAACTTTTTCCAACTAAACAAGAATAAAAATGAATGACACCAAACTGGGAGGAGGGGCCAATACACCACAGGGTTGTGCTGCCATCCAGGCAGCCTCAGCAGGCTGGATAAAGGGCTGACAGGAACCTCATGAAGTTCAACAAGGGGAAGCACAAGGTACTGCACTTGAGGAACAACCCCAAGAACCAGTACATGCTGGGGGCCACCCAGCTGGAAAGTTTCTTTGCAGAAAATGCCCTGGGGGTCCTGGTGGACACCAAGTTGATCATGGACCAGCAATGTGTCCTTGCTGCAAAAAAGACTA